>NC_056741.1:653835624-654123124 GCF_019279795.1 Protopterus annectens
TTTGTTGTGGCTGAGGAGACTGAGTGTGAACTGATTTAATATTTTTTTTTACTCATTTGCTGGTCATCCAATGATTTATAAAAAACAAATGGAAACACGTTAAATGTGACCTTCTCTTCAGCTGTTTTGCTTACAAAAAATGCTAACTTAGCACAAGATAATAAATAATTATGAAATAATGTCTGACTTACAGAACTCAAAAAACAAGCGGCTGTATTGTTTGTCGTGTCTCCCTCCCACAGAGAGCATTCTTACTACCGTAGCACCTTGTTTCGTACAACCTAATACCTCTGCCTATGTAAACATCTGTCATTTCAGATATTATAAGTCAATACACTCAAGATATCATGGCATGTTGTCCTAAAGCAGTGAACACATTTATTTCAAACCTGTTGAACTGAGCATATACAAGTATTAAAGAAAATGTCTGAAGCTGTCTAATTATGACCAGTCAGTTAGTGTGAGGGCAGCACCAAGGATGAAATGGTGGAAACTGAAAACAGGTAATTATGAGGTGGAGTTCAGGGATGAGTTAAGACAGGCACTGGATGGCAACGAATAGTTACCAAATAGCTGGGTAACTACAGTAGAGCTAGTAAGGGAGATGGCAAGAAAGGTGCTTAGTATGACATCTGGACAGAGGAAGGACGACAAGGAGACATGGTGGTGGAATAAGGAAGTACAGGAGAGTATACAAAGAAAGAGGTTGGCAAAGAAGAAGAAGTGGGATTGTCAGAGAGATGAAGAAAGTAGACAGGAGTATAAGGAGATGAGGTGCATGGCAAAGAGAGAGGTGGTGAAGGCTAAGGATAAGGCATATGAAGATTTGGATGAAAGGTAGGACACTAAGGAGGGAGAAAAAGACTTGTACCAATTGGCTAGACAGAGGGACCGAGCTAGGAAAGATGTGCAGCAGGTAAGGGTGATAAACGATAATGAGGGAAATGTACTCACAAGCAAGGAGAGTGTGTTGAGCAGATGGAAAGAGTACTTTGAGGGGTTGATGAATGAAGAGAATGAGAGGGAGAGAAGATTGGATGATGTGGGGATAGTGAATCATGAAGTGCAGTGAATTAGCAAGGAGGTAGTAAGGATAGCTATGAAGAAGATGAAGAGTGGAAAGGCTGTTGGCCCAGATGACATACCTGTGGAAGCATGAAGGTGTCTAGGTGAAATGGCAGTGGAGTTTTTAACCAGATTTTTTAATGAAATCTTGGAAAGTGAGAGGATGCCTGAGGAATGGAGAAAAAGTGTTTTGGTACTGATTTTTAAGAATAAGGGTGATGTGCAGAGCTGTAGTAACTACAAAGGGATTAAATTGATCAGTCACAGCATGAAGTTATGGGAAAGTGTAGTGGAAGCTAGGTTAAGAAGGGATGTGATGATTAGTGATCAGCAGTATGGTTTCATGCCAGGAAAGAGCACTACAGATGCGATGTTTTTGTAGACTTAGAGAAAGCATATGACAGGGTGCCTAGAGAGGAGCTGTGGTATTGTATTAGGAAGTCGGGAGTGTCAGAGAAGTATGTAAGAGTGGTACAGGATATGTACGAGGTAGTGTGACAGTGGTGAGGTCTGCTGTGGGAGTGATGGATGTGTTTAAGGTGGAGGTGGGATTACATCAAGGATCAGCTCTGAGCCCTTTCTCATTTGCAATGGTGATGGACAGGTTGACAGATGAGATCAGACAGGAGTCCCCGTGGACTATGATGTTTGCAGATGACATTGTGATCTGTAGTGAGAGTAGGGAACAGGTGGAGGAGACCCTGGAGAGATGAAGATATGCTCTAAAGAGAAGAGGAATGAAGGTCAGCAGCACTAAGACAGAATATATGTGTGTGAATGAGCGGGAGGATAGAGGAATGGTGAGGATGCAAGAAGTAGAGGTGGCGAAGGTGGATGAGTTTAATTACTTGGGATCAATAGTTCAGAGTAATGGTGGGTGTGGAAAAGAGGCGAAGAAGAGAGTACAGGCAGGATGGAGTGGGTGGAGAAGAGTGTCAGAAGTGATTTGTGACAGACGAGTACCAGTAAGAGTGAAAGGGAAGGTTTACAAGAGGGTAGTGAAAACAGCTATGTTATATGGGTTGGAGACAGTGCCATTGACAAAAACGCAGGAGTTAGAACTGAATGTGGCAGAGTTAAAGATGTTAAGATTTTCACTGGGTGTGATGAGGGTGGACAAGATCAAGAATAAGTATATTAGAGGGTCAGCCCAGGTTTTAAGGTTTGGAGACAAAGCCAGAGAGGCAAGATTACGTTGGTTTGGACATGTGCTGAAGAGGGATGCTGAGTATATTGGAAAAAAGATGCTAAAGGTGAAGCTGCCAGGTAACAGGAAAAGAGGAAGGCCTAAGATAAGGTTTATGGATGTGGTGAGAGAGGAAATGCAGGTGGTTGGTGTGACAGAGCAAGATGCAGAGGACCGGAAGAAATGGAAACAGATGATCTGCTGTTGCGATCCCTAACGGGAAAAGACAAAAGAAGATGATGATGAGTTTATTACAAATCAGTGCAAAGATCAAGACAACATCACACCTGCAGCAGTCTTTACTACTGCAGGGATTCACATTAATTAAAAAAAAAAAAAGATAAATATACTGTCCAAAGTAATGAGGGAGCTTCAGACCTACTTGGATCTTCATTTTCATTTTGCCATGTCACAAAGCAAATTGTTACCTTTTCACTATCGCATTTGACCTATAAATTGCAGAAAAGTAGAGAGATACAAATGCAGTTTTTACTTATGAAGTTAGGATGCACACTGCAGTTGCATTACCTTTTTCTACAATAATGGTATTTGCTGGAGCATTGCCTTATTTGCTACTTGCTTTAGAGATCCATGCATATGCTACTGTATCTCCTAACCACCTTCTTCTCATCAGTGGGAATTAGAGTCCTTCTATATACACCTTCCATCTGTCTTATTAAATGGAGTTCAGCTGAAACCAACTTCTAACTTATATTGTTCTCTTGTGTCTTTGAAGTTATCTATATTACAGAGAGAGAGAAATGCATCTTTCACAAGATTTTAGCAGTTACCTTCACATAAAAAATATTCACTGAAGTTTTATTCGGTCTACTCATGTCAGTCAAATATGTTTTGCTTGTGAGGTCTATAGTTAGATAAACCATGTCCGATCTGCTTAGCTTAGGGGACAGAGAAGGCTTACCTCTTCAGATTTGCTTTTAGCCTTTTCCCATGTAAAAGAGATATAGATTTATGTTAACTAGCGTTAAACCAGCTTAAGCTATTAAAATTATTTTACTATGTGGAGTAATTCTTGCCATTAAACTAATAAAGCTTCCTTTACTATTCTAAGACATGCCTTAAGAAATTTAACAAACAATTCTATTCCACATGAGCAGACATATGGAATCTCAGTTTAAAGTCCACAGTCTTCAATTCTTTGTTCTTCAAAGGTGATAAAACAAAACATAAATGGTTTGTCCTTGTATTTTGTCAGTATTTTTTTTAAAGGAAACACATATGAGTATGAAACATATCCTGAATATTCTTTATAAGAGCCAGATCGGGTGGAGCTGAGTGAACTGCTAAATTTCTAATTACTGCCCAGGCAACCAAGAATCAGTTAGCAAATCAGGCAATTGACAGAGATGGCAGGGGTGGATGGACTTGTTCATCCAGGGAGGGGTGTGCAGAGCCAAATGTGTACTGCATGTATACAGCATATGAAAGATTGTGATGCAAATACATGGCCTGGGTCAAGGTGTTAGGGTCAATGAATCATTGATGAGTGGTATCCATCAAAGGAAGTGTGTAGAAGCTTAAACTTATGTGGGGAAGCTACTATTGGCCTCTGCAGTAATATTGATCATATTTCACTCAGCCATGGGTGCGGATAGCCTAATAAATATGTCTTAAATTCTTGGGATGCCATTAAGGGTGCAAAACACTTTCATGGCTGCCTGAATGAAGTTCCTCTGGAGACAGCTCTCACCTTGACATGTGGAGTCCTACTGCATACAGAAGAAATGGTCCAAGACAAGTTGGAGGAAGGTGTGATCACCAGTAGTCATAGGGATAAAACTGACATTCTTTACAGGTTTCCATTAATAGCACCTTATTAAATGTCCAATCAAAGATGAGAGCTTTTGCCCACAAACTAATACTGACATCAAGACTGACTTTAATGCGCTAAAAATTGGAACCTACAAGGATTTTAATGTATTATGAATTAGAACCATCACCCTGTCACCATCATCCATATACATACATGCAAAAACATATTATTAATATGATAAAGATAGAGCCGTGTGTTTCTTTTGTATTAATGAAGCACTCCTGTTTTATTTCGGCGTTATTAGCAGCAGTCATATGTAAACCTGCACTTTTCTATCTTCCTCATTAGCATGCCATGTTTGCATTTTCTAATATTGCTAGTAGTTATTCTAGCAGAAAAGAAGGGATCATCAATGGCTATCTGTGACATCATAATTAGTGTGATAAAACCCCTGCTGCTGCCATACACCAAGGAATACAAGAAGGGATGTGAACCATGTAACAGGGAATTAGTTCAACATTAATTCCAGATACAGCACAGCTGAAATAATTGAATTCCCTTATGGAAGAAAAAGTACTTTACATTAAAAATGTAGTAACTGACCTACTTTTTAATGTTAATAGTAAATGTTTTACAATGCACAAACTAAATAAATATCATCCCACTCATTGATGTTTGGGCAGCATAAAAGACTTAACAGCACTCTCAGACAAAATTGTCTGTACACGAGCACCACTTTGGCTAATGCACATAGAATAAATACATAAACTAGAATTTCTTAATACTTAATGAGACTTAATAATTTATTTTAATTTAGTACATTCACTAACTTGCTGAAGTTACAATAATTTCTCATATCCTATCATGCAGTAAACTTTAACAAAACAAATTAATCACCTTACAGAACCGACTGACATTTTGCATATTCTGACCCTTGCATGTTGATTTAATTTGTGAATACTTTACCTAACAATGGCTAAGAGAAATACAGAAAGTCTGCTGTGAGTCATAATGACTGGAGAATGACCTAGATTACATTGTATGGGAAATGCTGCTTCCTGCTGTCATGTCTATTTAATATTGATTTGCTTTGGACATGCTTACTGAAAATGTTATGTTATGTAGATTATTCTTTTAGACTATGGAATATGTGGGTATATAGCAAAGAGGGGGAGGGAAGTCCCTTGCATAGATGATGTAGATTCTTGCCACTGCAGGTCAGTGATGTTATACTTAGATAATGCCATGCAGCTATATGCAGAACTTTGGCCAGCCGTGGGAAGCATTCTACCACAGTACACAATATTAAAAGAAAGCTTTAACAGTGATACAACCCATTTCTTGTCCACTGGAAACTCTAAATTTGGTGCAGAGGGTTAGAGCTGTAAACTGTAGTTCCTGTGGCACAGGGTTTGATTCCCTTATCCTTTACTTGCCTACTCTGGGATCTTGAACAAGTCACTTAAACAGACATTGCTCCCAGATCACCACTGAAAAATGATTGTATGCAGTAGGCTTACATAATTAACAAATGGGCAGTATTACTCATTTGAGTACTATTTTTTTATGTGCAGCACCAAGTTAGGGTCACAAAGGTAATCAGAGGTAATAATGCATTAGAAACAGGATGCTGAATAGAATTTGCAATGCAGATCTTTTTGTCCCAGGGATTCCTTGATTGGTGCATGGGAATGGTGACATCCCTTAACTAATACAAAACCAATACTTAAAATCCAAAGGAGTCAACTTTGTCAAAAATGGTGAACTGGCTGAAGAATTCAGAAGTTCCTACATCTGTGACAATTTTGCCACTTGCCCCAAGACCAGATCACAGATAGGAATTTCTTGGCAGCCAGTCATCTATGCAGTGTTGCAATGGTATGTGTTTATTTTAATACCACATATATGGATCAGAGTTCAGTTGAGTTCTTTAAAAAAAAAAAATAATAAAAAAGCATTTATAATTTTGGTGGGATGGATGGGGTGAGACATTGAGTGGTGCATTCACGGGTGACCTTTGTAGCACTGGCTTGTGCATGTTTTAGATATTGGCCATTGCCAATTGGCATGATCTAATCTACTGATTGTCTGTGCCCATTAGATGTGTAAGTTTATAAGAGTATGTTTATTCGTTCCTGTGTTGCTCTTTACTCTATCCCAGTGTGGCTTTGCTTCCTTGCTGTGTGTTTTTGCCTGGATTTTCATGGCATGTATATTATGCCTTATGTTTAGTCAGTTCTTCTTTGGCTCTGAGGTTTGTTGCTTATTCTTTCAGGATGAAGCTAACAGGTGATGGTAGTCTGTTGGGCCTTTGTCACTGGATCAAAAGTAAGGTGCATGCTGGCATGTGGACTGTTGATTTAAAAGTGTCTGTCTTGGTTCGTGAGAGCTGTGTCTGGGATCTGTCCATGATTTTTGTCAATTGCCACCCTCCATTAGCTGGCTATATTCAGAGTACCATGCTGAGGGGTTGCAAGATAGGGTGTAGCCTGGTGTTTTTTTTCTGTGGGTGCAAAAGAACAGAATACCTGAGCAAATATAGATAAAGAATGGGGGATCTTTTTATATTAGGAGAAAGTTCCTGGGCTGGTGCTAAATGAGACAGGAGTGATGAGAAGATTTGTTACATCACTCAGAGTCAGGTTTTCCTCACAGAATGCCCTCCTCTTCTGTGGAGTGAACCATTTATTTCTGCTTGGTTAGCTTGGCCATGCAATTTCCGGCATTTTAGGTCATGCATATCAACTGCTCCTTGGTTTTCCTCTACCTCTCATAAACTAGCAATGGTATGAGGAAAAGGTAGCGCATTATAATTGGAATAACATATAGAGTTCTATACTTCTTTTGCTTCAAAACTACATGTTAATTCACATTCTCTTATTCTGTCAACCTCTCACATTACTAGTACTAAAATTTAAGGAAAGTTTCTGTGATTGTTATGGTGTTTTTCCCTAATTTTATACTGAGTAGGTAAGAGCTAGGTAAAAGATTAACTAAATAAATAAAGAAGTTACATTTTATATGGTAATTAATTTAGTTACAGATTATATATATATATATATATATATATATATAGGGTCTATATTAGATCTTGGAATGCTTAGGTTGTTGAATGCCAAAACGTCGACCCCTAAATGTCAAAATCTAATAAACGCGACAGGCCAATTACGTGAATTTTTTTCCCAGGGAAAAAATTTGTGTGACCAACAAAAAAAAAAAACTCTAACACCCTAATCAAGTGGGGGGCTTTCCACCTCACAACCTCTAACTAAATATACCAACTCCAAGATCGCTCTATATCGGGGAAAAGGGCAAATCCCCGATGACGGCAAAGCAAATTTTTTCCCAGGGAAAAAATGTGCGTAATTGGCCTGTCGCGTTTATTAGACTTTGACATTTAGGTGTCGACGAAACGGCGTTCGCAAACCTAAGCATTCGAAGATCTAATAGGGAACCTATATATATATATATATATATATATATATATATATATATATATATATATATATATGTAGGTTTACTATTGTTTGTGAGAACGACATTCTGCCGGCTGCAATGTGCCAAAAAGTCGAACACAAAAGCACTTTTGCACCAGATAGTCGACTCCACTTATGCAAATGCACAACTGCATTCGCATAAGTGGAAATCGACTATCTACACAGAGATCGCGGTACAGTGTGGAGTGGAAATTCATCCACATCCCCACTGTAGTGTGATCTCAGAGTTAGAATATATAAGTAGGGGGGTGTGGGGGTGCAGCAAAACGTGATAGCTGTATAGGAGTTTGATTTACATCAGCTCCTATATGGCTATCACGTGGTGGTTTCGACAACAATGTCGAGTCAAATGCATCTAGCATTTGGTTCGACATTGTGTAAGTTATTTTTTCTTCAGTATTACCATTCATTTATTTGAACGGAAAATGTTTTTCCGTTCTAATAAACAATAGTAAATATCTGATACACATATACAATAACAAACTTGGTAATACAAGAGGGCTCAATTTATACATATTTGTCAAATGCCGAGTATCATTACAGGCAGAGGTTCCATCATGTATTTATATGACTATTATTCAGCTAGTGAATAAATAGGTCAGCAAGTGACTCCACCCTCAAGGTTGACATTATGATTTAAAATATTTTCTTTTAGAGGTTCTTCTTCTTTTCAGTTTTGTCTCTATGGTGGAACATTCATCACACCTGCCTCTGGTTACAGGGTTTATGCTATATGATGTTTATTTGTTTTTTGCTTCTCTTTGCTTCCCCACAACATGGTTTCCCTAATTTATTGTCGGGTATGCATGGTGCTTGGACTGTTAAGGAGGTAATGTTCTGGGGCTTTATTTCTGTCACAGCATCTAGGTCACAGACTAATTTGCATTTAAGGCTATATATGTGCAAGTGGATATATGCATGTGTGTGTGTGTGTGTGTGTGTGTGTGTGTGTGTGTGTGTGTGTGTGTGTGTGTGTGTGTGTGTGTGTATGTGTATAAATTTGTTTATATACGTATTTATTCACACATAAAAAGGGTTACATACACAACTGTGTTTTTCTGTAAATAGATATAAGTAGATAGATACACACACATGCACACACACACACACACACACACACACACACACACACACACACACATCCACATAAGCATATGCCCACCTACATGCAAATGACAGCAGCCTGAATAGTAGATGCCACCTGTGATGAGATGGAGTGATCTATCCGACCTAATAATATGGGAAAGATAGATGGTAGATAAGATGATAAATTGGGAGACTGGTACGGATATTATATCATGTCAAGTTTGTTGGCACCCCACTATTGTTCAGTCAGACAGAAAGTCTCTTGTATATCCAAGTCAAGGTAATTACATAGCAAACCAGTACATGAGTACTTTGTATTTTTTAACTGGAGGCTTAATCAAGATGGTTCTTGTAGACAGTTGTCTAAAAGGGGTTGCCAGTTATACTGCAGCTGGTGGATATATCAATATCCAGTATCCTAAATCTTGGAACATGGGAAGGTGTCTACTACCATTACTCCCCTATGAGTAGGGAGTTTAACATGGTGGATACATTATGTGTCTGTTTACCTTTTGCAGGTGGATGCCAGTGCACTGAATATTAAGAAGGGCTGGTGGTATAACAAATGCTAAGACAACTGTCTTAATCAGTAAAAGCATAGATCTATATCAGCACAATGCCTAATTCTGAACCAGCATTTGACATAAGTAAACAAGAATATCTAAAAGTTCAAGTTCCTTGACCGTCATCCCCTTACCCAGAATGAACACCCAACAGGCCCTTTGTTTGAACACTGTAGCTTAAAACCTCTGAGGTAATAGACCTGGGTGTCTCCCTCTTCATTCCACCAAATATCCACACTGAGTTCATCCCATCTTGAAATGTTGATTGGCAATGGCTCCTAAACCTTCACTATACCAGGGCCTCACTGCTTCCACTGTCATATGAAGGATTCATTCAATGTTAACAAAGTCTTCAAATAAGGTTTAAAGTGTTTGTGCCATGGAATACTACCTTACCATTAAGAGAGCAATGCCTGGTCATCCCAAATCTTATCTTACAGGCTTTAGTAGGTGAGCAGGAAATTTTTAAGATAATATTTGATTCATCTATAGTTCTCCAACATCTGACTTGTAAGACTTTCATATGATTTATTCCAAGTGTTGGCATGTGATATCTTTTTCTTACTGTGCACACACATTTTGACATGCTTGCTACTCTCGCATGAGTTAAGAGCATTCATTATTTGAGAAATTGGTTGCACTTTTCTCAAACTGATAGACAGGTATATTCTGGTAGATGGAGTCCTGGTGTTCAATGGGTTCAAAACTAATAATACTTTAGGTCACTAAACCTTATGGAACATCCTCATATTGGCAGTATCACATTCTTACTTGGGGAATTTTTGAGGACAGTAAATATGGCCATTCCTGAATGGGGAAGCTGTGGTACCTATGGGCAGTGTCAGCTGTTCTAGGAGGCTTTAGCTACTCAAAGCAAAGGTTAGACATTCCATTCTTTCTACTTTGGGTGAAACGTGGTTTGTCTAGGGAAGACTTGTCATCTATATAATTAAGACAGTAGGTGCTTGCTCTCCAGACCAATCTGAGTGCACTGAGAAGTGTTTCAAAGACTAGTATATTTAGGTGGAGGGGAGAGTATTTTTTCTCAAATGGTTTAATTGGTTAATTATAAGTTAAGAATTATTCTGGTGTATTTGTTATCTGGGGGCATAGGTGCATAGTTAGTCAGTGTCTCAGCAGTTAGGCCATGGAATGTCATGCTATGGTAGCATGATAAAAAATCACTTGACAGCTGTGAAGTGCAAAGAGGCATAGAAGCCACAGCTATTAATCAATTTGGTGGAAACGTGGGTACGGTTCCTAAGCTTTGATGTGTTGTAGAATATGTAATCAACTAGTAATAGTCCAATGGTTACATCTTGTTTGCAGTGGTATTTTGACATAGTACTTGGGCTTCTCTGTAATAAGTTGGGATAGGCAGCAGCTTTGATGACAACTACCTGAATCTGTAATTATTGGGGTTGTTTGGGCAGCACTTGATTTTGTATATATTCAGTTCTAGAACACTGCGGGTTCAGGACTAAGACCTGGTATGTTTGGAAAATAGAGGAATTTAGATTGACAATTGGCTTGATTTGTTTAACTTCTAGGAAGCTGTGTGTTACCAGTTTGTCATGTGAATCATTAAAAATGGGACCAGGTGTGCTGATATAAATGTGTATGCTTGTATATAACTATAAAACAGTAATATGGGTTGAAGTAATAATGCTTATGGAATGAATTGAAGTGGTCTTTGATACAAGACTTTACTATTGGGACAGAGAGCTACATGAATGGTATTCCAGTATATTCCTTAAGGTATGCCCATACTTTGGAAGCAATGGTCTAACCAATGTATTCCTCATGAGCCTGGACTTATTTGATTTTGTGACTATTTACAAATTCTTCCATCATTCATTTCAAAAGATATTAACATTACTTGTCATCTTACTGACTTTGTTTTGAAATTAACTTTTTGTTTGAAGGAAAATATTTTGACAAGCTATAGGGGTAGCAGTAAAGCTGCTTGCTCCCTGGTATTAGCAAACTTTCATTTATGTTGTTGGGGGATGTGACATGTTCACTTACTTACACATCTTCAGAAGGTGAGATGTATTGCTTTGATGTGAAGATTTACATTGAAGTGAATAATAAGAACAAAATACTTTTCTTTGTGTTGTTTAGGAAACCCACTTTTTCCAGTTGTCTGACTTTCCTAAGTTTACTTCCAAAATGGTAGGAATACAGCTAAATGAAGACACAATATTTTAAACTTTCAAGAATCACAAATGAACAATTGTTGTGGTAAGGTGAATTACCTAGAGATATGCTGGTGCATAAAGATGACCTCTAAAATTTATTGACAAAGTTTTGAAGAAGTATTTAATGCTAGTTATATTAACTTCAAGCCAATTGTATCTAGTAACTGGACAAGTACCATGTGTACCACAGGAACAGGCAGCAATAAAAAATTATCCATGGGCTTTGGTAGTAACCTTTTCAACCAAGATTAGTTGGCAATTAGATCACATTTAGCAATTATGACAAGTATGATGAAACACCAAGTTTTGTTTTTAAAACAGGTAAAAGCATCAAGAGGACATTGAAGATTGATATGTGCCTTTATAATTATACTTCAAACTGAGGAATGTATGGATGTGGTTCATGTCTTTAGTGTTCATATACTGCTGTCAGTAACTCTACTTACTTTCCAAATTTTAACAATCCTATTATAGGCAATAGACATTTTAACTGCCAAACTTCTGGAGTATTTTATATTGTTATTTATTTTTGTCATGCACATTGCATTGAGAAAACTGAAAACAGTTAAGAATCGGAATTTGTCAGCATTACTATAATATTTTAAAAAAGATTTAAATAATGTGGTCATTAGATACATTATTGATTGCAACAAGTACAACAGATTTTTATTTTTCATTTTAGATACAGTTAAAGGGAGTCTAGAGATGGCTGGTGGAAGAACAACCTGATATATAGGGAGCTTTATTACCAGATTAAACTAAACATCACCAACCTTCCAGGCTTAGGTGATCTGTTTTCTTTCTTAAAGGTATGATCTGTAAAACAGCTGCTGTTATCTGATGTTATTATTTATATTACGTAGTTATAATCAGTTGTGATTTATACATACTGTTCACATTTTCTATTATTTATTTGGAATATTTGACCATGAAATGATTGTTTAAACAAATTTAATTTGGCTTGTTAGATGATTCAGTCATATGACTGATGTCCTCATATGTATTTAGAGTCTGTATATTATGTTTTTCCCACTCTGATAAAGTGCTTTTTAATTGTTTTCAAATAGGAAAGCAGTCAGTTGTTTATTAAATCCATATTCATTATATGACTGGAAGAGGTTTTGTTTGTTTTTTGTTTTAATAGTGTCAGAACTTAAATATGGCGAACATTCTATATTAATTAGATATACATTTTAAAGGAAATTCATCAAATCCAGTTTGAATTGATAAGTGGTTGTAAAATATTATGAATGATACATCCAAAATTATATTCAGGGATAGTAATATCATTGATTAATACAGGCATGGTTGCTCAACTGTTCCGTAGGAAAAATAGCAGGTCAATTAATTGTAGATGTAAGAATAAATATAAAGCCCCAAGAAGTTATTGTGTTTTATTTGTATAGCATATGCAAATGCAAAGGACAGAACAGAACTGTTTGCAGGAGAAAATATTTTATGGTAAATATGGGTATTATTACTATTAGAAATATTAAATGTAATCTTAGGAAAGATACAGGTTACATTGGGCAAGATGTCAATGCGTGCAAATCAATAATGAAAATGGTAAATTGGAACTTTGAGAAATAAAGAATTTGTATGTAAAAGATGTTAACATCAGACAGAAATAAATAATTGTTTATATTCAAAAATTCTTAATTGTTTATATTCAAAAATGCTAATAGAAATAGATGATGGGAAAAAAGACAGATGAGTTTTCTGATCATATTGTTATTTGGGCAATGTTTGGAGATAATGTACGTGTAATCAGTGCTCACAAGGTATTAAAGGGTTAACTGGTAAATGTTTTTGATTACCTGAACTGAAGTCAGAGCGGATTATGCTATGGAGAGATCATAAGGAATTGCATTCACTGTACAAGTGAATACCTACAAATCGCAGCTGATGCTCTGGCCTACCCAGTATCCATCTTGATTAACCAATCTCTGTCAGGAAGTTACATTCCCACACTGTGGAAAGTATCACATATAATTCCCCCCCACAAAGGCAGACCCTCCACAGAACTAACCAATTACCACCCCATAGCTATTCTCTCTCCACTCTCCAAAATACTAGAGAGATGCATACACTCTCAGGTCTCAGATTACCTCCTTACTAACAACCTCCTTTCCAATACTCAGCATGGTTTCTGACCAAACCATAGCACCACCACTGCCTTAATCTCCTTTACTAACACTATCCTTCAGCATAAGAACAATGGCTATCTCTCCTCTGCTACTTTCCTAGACCTATCTAAAGCATTTGACATGGTCCCACACAAACAACTTATCTCTGTCCTCAGTAACCTATCCTTCTCTCAGTCAGTCACCAACTGGTTTCAGAGTTATCTATCTGACCACCAACAATCCATTGTATGGCAGAATGACATATCTCCCCAACTACCTGTCTCCATAGGGGTTCCCCAAGGATCCATCCTTGGACCCCTACTCTTCTCTGTTTTCACCAATAATCTAGCCTCTGCCACCAAGCATGGCACACTCATACAATACGCAGATGACTCAACCATCATCTGATCAGCCCAGTCCCTAGCCAAACTGCAAAACGTCGCACAGGAAGCCATTTCCTTTGTTGAAACTTGGTTATCCGATGCCCAATTAATACTCAACCCAAACAAAACTAAACTACTCATCTTCCAACCCATCAAACATACTAAAAACAACTCTCGCTTTAAAATCACAGCAAAAGACAACACCACTATATACCCAACTGAACACACCAAATTCATAGGAGTGGAAATAGACAATAAACTAAAATTTGACATTCACATATCCATGACCATAAAAAAGTCCACAAAAAACTAGGAGCGTTATACAGAAATAAGCAACGTCTCACCAAAGCAGCACAGATTTCAATAGCAAATTCCCACCCTATCTCCACACTACTTTATGCCTCTCCAATATATACCAAACTAAGGCAATGCGATCTGAACAAGCTAGAGACCTGCTACAACAAAATCGCCAAATTCACCATAGGGGCATCCTACCGTAGTCACCACTGTCTCTCACTTGCTGAACTGGGCTGGCTTGAACTCCCTCACCTCCTTCAATGGTATCAACTCTCACTCGCCCACAAACTAGTAAACTATCTACTAAATGTCTCATCCCTCCAGAATCTACTCGAACCCTATCGCACCACCAGACTACTAAGATCCAGCAACAAAAATCACTTGCAGATCACTAAAGCCAATAACTCTGCTGGCGAAGCACTATTCTCTTGCACCATAGCCAAATTATGGAACTCCCTCCCACCCACAATTACCTCCATACCATCATGCACCCACTTCAAAACTTTACTAAAAGTGCATCTAAAAACATGCTGGCTATGCCCTTGCAACTGCCACTTTAATATTACCCACCCCATCCAACCACTATCTTTCTTTCCACTCCACTAACTTGATTGTAGCAAGCTCAGATGCTCATAAGCCTAGTACTTATTATGCAGCAGGAACTTCTTATTGTAACATTTGTTAATGTCTGTTATGTACTTCACAGATAAAGATTCTAGTTGTCTACTGATGTACTATGTTCTTCATCTGTAAATATGTTGTAAGTAATTGCTATGTTAAATTGTTAATCGCTATGTAATCCAATGTAAATACTGTCTGTTTATTTTAACTGTGGAGCTTTTCTCCCCAGGCCTCCGCTGAAAATGGACCTATGTCCAGTTGGACACTCCCGGTCAACAAATGTAAATAAATAAATAAATAAATAAAATAAATAATAAGAATTAGATGTGATGATGGTCTGCATATCAGGTAAGAAGTTAAGAATAAATACATGAAAACAGAGAGGGAATGGAATAGAAAAAGAAAAGATATTTATAGATAGTTTGTAAAAATGCAGTCAATATTTATGGAATATGATTTAAGAATGTTAAAAGTAGAAAGGGATATATATCATATCAACAAAAGAAAAAATCTTTTGACAAAGAAAAGTTTTTTTAAGGGCAAAAGAAGACGTACATTTGCATTTGGTAGCATGGAACTGACTGCACAAATGCCATATAAAGGCTAGGTAGGGTAAATGAAGAAGGAGTTCTACTAAATCAGGTAGATCTAATTATATCCATTGCATTGAAATATATGAAAATGTTATATAACAAGAAATGAGACAGAATACCTTATAATTGGTATGTGAAGTGTTTAGCATAAAAAGTGATATTAGACAGATATTTTCCAGAGAAAGAACTATATAATGTTCTGAAAATGTAAATATGGGTATACTACCAGCATCAAATTGTATAAGTTTAATATAGCAATAACTATAGATGTTAAGACTTTTGTCAGTGTTATGAAAAACTGGTTATAAGAAAATACTTATAAATAACAGCTACACTGAAATTTTGAAACTGGTATGGGAAATGGGTAAAAAAATGTATTGCGCAATGTGACCTATAATGTAAGGATGAAAATAAATCATGAAAGGTTAGAAAATGTAGTAACTAAACTGATATTGCATGGTGTTTATGGAATAAAATGTGCAAAAAGGAAATTTTAATACTAAAGGAATTAGTAAACAGCATTAATCACAATGAAGGAGGAGGTAGATTTTTCAGCTTAAATATAGACTATGATAGTGTATGTCATAAAGAAAGCTGGATATTCTTTTTAAAGGAATATAGAATAAGACTACTGGTTATTTTTAAATCGCTATACAAGTGCAGTATTGCTAAATGTTTAATACACAAATAGATATGTGAATGTATACTCAGAGTTGTATTAAACAGGTGTGTCCAGTGAGCAATAGTTTATTTAGGATGGTGCTAAATGCAGTTATTGTTTTTTTTTTCTTTCTTTTAATAATACGTTCAAGAGTTTCACTGGAAATTTGTATGAAGAATATTATTTGTCATAGTGATATGACATTGTATGGAGACAATCTAGTAGTATAACTAACAACATTCTGCATAACACAGATAAAGAATAAGAAATTAGTTTGAATTTTGTTTTAACATTCCTTAAAGAAAAAATAAATGTAAGAAAAAGTGCAAGTGCATGGTATATACATCTCTGTGATTGTATCTTACAAATTTTATGGTATGCTTATACAGTGCATGACATTCTTCCCTTCTTTTAATAGAATACACATGGTCCCATACTTTCTATTGCAATTTCCTTTCCATTGCTCCCATATAAAAGGCTGAACATGCATCACAAATGGCTAAATAATAACACAACTAGTGGCAAAATAATACATCTCTATCCACTTGATGTCCTACTAGTGTCTGGATGTATAAAATAAGGACTATTAATCAGGTATCAACAAGTCTTGCATCCACAAAACTAAATGCAACCTCTAATGTATAGTCAATTCAGTTCTGTTATTCCCTCTATCTACTTGAAGTATGCTTTTTAAATTATGATTTTTCTCATAGAAAAACATATTAATCATACCTTGTACTGTAACTGCACTGGTGGCTAAAATGTATTAGTTATTGCAGATAACATTTTAATGTTTCTAGCATTACCACTCAACTCTGTACATATTACTAGCTCCTTGCCTGACCTCTACTACATCTTTATAATTATCAGAAAAATGTTGCACATTCACCTTTCCTTTCCCTTTTCACTAAATATAAATTTTCAATGCATCAGTTAATAGATAACCTCTTCCTGTAAATATCTTACATAAAATACTCAGTTTCTCATCAAACTCTATTTTATTGCTGCTAATCTACCTAATCCAAAAGACTGAGACTTTTACAATAACTTTTGCTTTAACAGGACTTTCCAAACAATTAAGAACCAAAAATTCTGTCATTGCAAGTCTTGCAAATTTCTACATCTAAAATCTATATACATATATGTACATATATAAATATAGATGTATATATAGATATAGATATAAGAAACTAATCATGAAGACCAGATATTCAGTGCTTTTTGCATTCTGTATCTCACATGTGTTTATTGCCACTCCATAGCATAAAAAATGTCAAAAAAATCAAATAAAGCATAATGTATTTACTGTATTAATCATTATGCATACTCCTATGTTCCTAATCTGCCAGAAATATAATGACAAATGTTGAGGACCATAACCCCATTGCCAGCTCTGTACTTTGTTTAAATGAATGCTCTTTAAACATAAAGAATAATTTTTAAAACTACGATTAATACATGTTCTGTAATGCTCAGTGCTTTGGTGGACAGTCATCAATTCGTATTAATGAACTACACCACTCATTCAGACCCTTCTACCTAGGGTATTACGCTGTAAAGAGTTCAGACATAACAAAACATAATTCAATATTAAATTAATATTGTTTACATAAAAAAATTTTTATGGAGGAAGACAATACATATATTATAATGCATGGAGTACAGTGATCACGCCCCAGTATTGGGAATAAGACAAGCTAGTTAAACACTTCTCTAACATGAGGCTTGATTTTAACATCTTTTGGAAAGGTGCTTAGCAATCACCTTTCCAAGCATTGTTAATACAGGGTGCTTAGTTGGGCACTAAATACTGTAAGAAATAAACCAGATGACTGTAGCCATATTGGCAACTCTCTCCTTGCAACTTTCAGAATAAAAGTCACAATCCTGTACTTGTGTGGTCTATCTAGTTTATTATGTAGTAAATTTTGTTTGTGTAGTGAACAACAAAATACAAGAATGTTCACATTTGAGGAAGTAGCATAACTAAAGTCATATTACTGAATCTGTCTCGACTGACAAATGGTGGTAAACTAAACCACACTTCTGTAATTCTGAAGACTGCAAACTGAATAATCAACTTTCTGTAACTCTGAAGATTGAAATGAATGGTTCATTCTTCTGAAAATGCATAAATGAAAGAAGCTGCACTGATGTTCTTCATGTTGATCATGGCTGCTGTAGTCTTAGCAGTATATGTTATATCCTGCCAAAGATATAACAGTCAATCAACTTCCAAAGATTCAGGGCACCTTCTGTGTGCTCAAATTGTCAAGCAACTCAAGCTGTGCTGATTAAAAGACAAGTTTGCATGCAAAGCCCTTCAGAGTTTTACTGTCACTAATGTTGTGATACTTTTCTCTTCAGGAAAGATATTTAACGCTAGGAGTGCTGTTATTTAACAGACTGCCTCAGGACTGTAACATGCTTTTTAAAAGGAGCACTTAATTATTTTTGTCAGTTAAAAAGTACTGTAAACTAACTGAAAACATATTTGCTCTAGATAAAATGTGTTTATGTTGCCATTGGGGGGCTGCCATGATGTTTTAAAGTGCTTTTTACTGTGTTTTTCTGTCAAAAAGTCTTTTTTATGACCTGGTAGTTTTACCATCATTTGCTTCTTGTCTTCCCTGAGAAAGCAGCATCATTTTCATCTTGACCATGGAAGAGTCTGCTGTTCTCATGGTCAGCCCTTCTGCCAGCCAAAAAAAAGAAAAAGAAAAAATTAAGCAAACAGCCTTTGCTACCACAGCAGTCTAGCAATTTGCCTCAATCACAGGTGGGTGACTGTCCTGTGGCCATTTGTTACACATCAGGTTACTTGCCTTTTATACCAGATCCCTTTGGTTTAGCACCCACAGCCACTATGGACTGGGGGCTAGTCACATCCTGTGCAGATGCTGGAGTCCCCTCAGTTGGCAAGGGAGTAACACTCTTTTTGGTCCAGGGAGAGACACCGTGAAAGGTTTCTCCTGCTTTGTCAGAATGCTGTGTCCATCCCTGGGTTGCAGCTGCTGCCATTAATAAAACAGTTGACCCCATTTTCCTGTCAAAAAGTCACAGAAAACCAAGCATGTATCTGCCCCTCCTCAATTTTCTTTGGATAGCAGTAGTTTACTAAGACTGGCTCATGGTTTAATTCAGGCTATTGATCCTTCTTGTAAAGTAGTTTTTTAGCAAAAGAATGAGGGATTCCTCTTTTCCTGAAGAGATTAAAAATGCTGAACCTGAACAGGGAAATGCAAGGATGGATTCAGGGTTTTGTCCTCAGATTTCTTATTCCGATTCACATGAAAGTTCAGTTTCTGATTCACCATATGGGGGTTATCTTTCTTTGAGACTATTACTAGAATGTCACAATGTTTTCAGTGGAGAATACTGGGGTTTCTCAGTCTCAGAAAATACTATGAGTTGTTACAAAAGTTTTTTTCCAGAAACAACACTCATTCCTTCTGTTCAGCCTGCTTTAAACAATGTGTCTTACTGCCTGCAAGTTTTCTGTTAGTCAGCCAGATGTCCATAAAAGGCAAATAGAATATATAAAGTTCCTCAGTCTTTTAAATTTATATATACTATTCCCAAACCTAACCCAGCAGCTATAGGCTTATTTGATTCCACTGTTGATAAACACAAGTTATTTCCAATCATACCCTTGCTAATAAGGATGGGAAAATTATTGGTAGGTATGTGCAAAAGTATATTCTTCTGCAACTTTGATTTTCAGAATTTTTAATTATCAGGCTCATAGGTTACAATTTGTTTTGACAAAATGTGAAAGTATGAGGAATGTTTAATTTACAGTTTCTTCTTGAAAGAAAAATCTGCTTTAAATTACTAAGTTTCTTCTATTGCACTGGTAACTACTCATTTTTTGCAGTGTGTTTATGACTCTGTTGATACTTCTTCCAGGGCTATGGCACAGTTTTAAGGAGGTTTGCTTGGCTGCATTATCAGAGCCTCCCAGATGATGTAAAAATGAGATTTTCAATTATCCCTTGGATAGAGTATTTGTCCCGTATGCTGCAGAGTTGATCAAAAAGGGTGATGAAAGGACAAGTTGATCCAAGGAATCTCAAATATTTTTTCAGTACTCCTTTTTCAAATTGCCCAAGGGATTTTCTTTCTCCTTACCCAGTTTTGGCAAGAGCAGAATAACCAGCCCCCAGGATTCGTTAAACTCCGTGTAGGCTCCGCACAGAGCCTACACGAAATGTACCTGTGACTGCTACTGTGGTCAGTGAGTGGCAGTGTGCAATGCATATTAATGAGCCGCAGCAAGCCTAAGTTAGGTTTTGTGGCTCACAACAGCATTGCTGGTTGTGAAATTCTATAAACCCTGTGAAAGAACACAGATATTGAGTCCATGTAAAGGAGGGCACATACTGTCCATGGATTTGTGTGGAATGCCACAATGATCATTAGAGCTGTACCCTCTTAGTACAAGAAATCTGAAAAAAGCCTGACATAATGGGGATAATGGCACAAAAAATAATGTTCTATTAAACTTAGAAATGCACTATATAACAAGGGTAGTGTTAAGATACATGTTCTAATGGATCTGAAGTGTGAAACACAAATGTATGTAATTATTTACTGAGTTCAATTCTGAAATTATTTCAGTAATGTGGCAAAAAAATACAAATATTATGAGGAACAGACCAAAAGTTTGAGACAAGAAATGGACATTCTGTGAAAATCTGCAGTGTTGACAGGTATGGTACACACATTTCTGAAACCCTTACAGCAAGAAATATGAACAAAAGCCATAGATAATGTGGGGACAAAGGATGACAACTAGGGACAATACCTCTCAACCTCTTGGCACAAGAAATCTGGACAAAGCATCATGCAATGTGGGGAAAAAAAGGCTAAACATAGGGACGCATTTTAAATATTGCTCTTATAAGCTTAGAAAGTTGCTAGAATAACATAATTTGTGTTAGCATGCATTGTCTCAAGGACATGAAGTCTGCAACTCAAAGGCATGTTATTATTTAGTGACTTTAATCCTCAGATAATACTAGTGATTTTTCAGAAAACCACAAAGTGTATGAGGAACAGGCCAAAAATAAGAGGCAAAAAGCTGGACATTCTGTGAAAATCTAGGCAGTCAAGAGTTATGCTAGGGACACACTTATTAAATATTGATCTTACAAACCTAGAAAGTTGATAGAATGGCAAGGTTTTGCATTCCCATGAATTGTCAGAAGAGCATGAAGACTGAAACTCAAATGTCTGTCACTATTTTCTGACTTCAGCTCTCAATACTTTAACAACGATTTACCAGAAAACCACAATTGTATGAGAAATAGAGCAAAATATGAGGCAAAATCTGGACATTCTAAAAAATCTGTACAGTCCAAAGGTGTGGCTGTACAAATAGCTGTCATTCTGTTAGTGCAACATATCTGCACAGAGGCCAACTTAATGAGAGGAGAAAGGAACAGTAATAGGGACATATATGACAATAGATGTCACATGGGAATTTGTTAGAATATAATACTCTCAACTTCTTAGAACAAGAAATGTGGACAAAGCCATAAAAATGAGGGGGGGGGGGCAAAGGGCCAAAAATAGGGACAGATTGTTAATATTCCACATCAAAACTTGTGAAGTTGATAAAATATATAGGTTGTACATTAACATGAATTTTCTGAAGAGCATGAAGTTTGAAGCTCAAATGTTAGCCATCAGTTACTGTCTGCACTCTGCAATGACATGCCACGTATTTGCCAGGAAAACATGTTATGAGGAAAAGATCACAAGTATGAGACAAAAAAAATGGGCATTCTGCACAGATGACGACAGTTGAGGGGTATGCACTCAAATGTCTGTAATATTAAGTCACAGCAGTTCAGACAACATCCTAGTGATATGGCAGAAAGCCACATATTCAATAAGAAAAAACATCTGGACATCCTGAGAATATCTGGACATTTGAGAGGTATAAATGTGATGTATATGGTCCAAACACAGTACAGGACAGTGTACCTACAGTGTGGAATATTGCGATATCCCATTCCTGCCATTCTGTACTGAAGCTGGGTTAATGATCTGTAACAGGGCATGGGATTGCCATGTAAAATGATCACTCGGGAGAAGTGTGTGTATTGAATAGGGACAAACAGATGAATTGTAGGAATGAAAACAGGGAAAGAGTACAGGTGAAATTCCCACATGTACAACAGAGGAGGAGATGTCAATGGAAGATGGTTGCAGCAGCAACACCAAGCACATATCTATATGGTACATTACAGACTGCACAGTGAAAATGTGTTGTCTGGGACTGTCACACAAGGTGATATAACCATGAGAAGGTCATGTGTGTGAGATAAGCATCCTTACATGAATAAAGCAGAGGAGATGTATCAGGGATCTGACATATTGAGGTGGAGTGCATACTGGAAAGCTTTGCAAAGAGATATACCTGAATATGAGTGCACTCTCAGCAGAGGTCTCCAGCATGGTGGCCACAGGTAAAGGATCATGGCAAACATTACAAGAACCAACCACAATTATGGACAATATCTGAATAATACCACCACTATTCCCATGCCTCTGGCATAACATATATGATGTGGAGTGATAACAGATGAGCCTGCACAAACACTGCACAACTAGTATGATACATCCACACTCTATGAGGGTAACCACGCACACTGTCCTGGTACTGTAATATCTGCAGGAAATGTTAGGAGAGACACTGGTATACCTGTATGTGACAGTATGGGTGCCGCAGGCTAGTTGTCTTGTGTGCATGGCATATATATATGTATATATATGGCACAATTCACACTGTCATGATATATATATATATATATATATATATATATATATATATATATATATATATATATATATATATATGTATATATGTCATTAATGTTGTCAAACACCTATGTATGTGCCTAAGGTGAACAGGTAGTACATGTGCATCTGGTGTAACAACTTGATTGGTGTTCTTCACCAAAAGACCATCAGGTATACTACACAGAAAGAATATCTACATTTGCAGATGACTGCAAGTGCTATTATTAACTCCCCTAGTGATGTCAACATCCTACAGAAAGGCCTCACTGAGTCCAATGACCGGCGTCAGAACCATAGCCTTAAGCTCAATGCCAAAAAATGTGTCGTCATCCCCTTGGGGAAAAACTCAGTTCCCATGAATTACCACATTGATGGTAGTCCACTGAACACTGAAGGCGTTATAAGAGATCTGGGAACACAGGTTGACAGCAACCTCTCTTTTGACCATCACATTGCCACTGTGGTCAGAAAGTCATTCTATGTGGCACATCTCATTACTAAGGGTTTTGCATCTAGGAAGAAAGAAGTCATTGTCTCCCTCTACTCTTCCCTCATTAGGCCAATCATCGAGAACAGTGCCCCATTTGGCATGTACCTCACTAGATAACTGCGACAACTGAAGAGGCCACAAAAGTACCTCACAGAAAGGATCGTAGGCCTTAAACACTTGTCCTATATGGACAGACTCAAAAAACTCCAACTATTTTCTGTCTCATATCTCCTACTTAGAGGCAATCTCTGCTTGACTTACAAAGCCATGTCTGACCCAGCTCTGTTAGAAATGTTACATCTAAAGAAATCCCAATCCCTCCATACCACATGCTCCAGAGACCTCGACCTCATAACCACAATCAACAGAATGTGCTAGAGGGACAGGTTCATAACCCAGATACTGTCTATGCTATGGAATAGACTTTCTATACATGTCAAACAGAGCACCTCACTGGCTGTCTTCAAGAAAAATCTTGATGAGTGGACAGGAAAAAGAAAATTCCCTCCGGGGATACTCCAGTGGCTCTACTCGACAGAGACACTGGGAACTAAGGTCAGGTGGCATGAAGCCTGGGTAATCCTATGGGTTAGACTTGTAAAGGCTCCAGGGCCATTAGCCTAGTACACACCTATGAATCTATGGTCAATAAGCTGTGTGACAGTGCACTGTGACAAAAGTGGTGCACTTCAGTTACACATCACTACAACATGTGTACAGAGGTTCATGTAGAAAGGTGCATTGTACTCAGTTATTGCTGTGATAAAGGCTGGGAACCATGACATTAGTATGCTTTCTGAAGTGCATGTCCTACACATACCCAGTACTGGGGTTACAGTCAAAGGGCTAGACAGCTCTGTGACCACATGTTGGTGGATGTATCACTTACCCTCTACCCCAGGAGCCTGGTCACATACCTGTTGATCTGATTATAATGTGTGATGTCCATATTATTCTTGGGTGGTGTGTTTGTTTCCTGATACAACACATCCCTCCAAGTGTGTCATCAATGCACGTGCTGTCATGGCTGTGGCAGTAGTCTGTGGTGTGTGTTCATACTATGTGTATTAAATTAATATAACTGGAGTCAATGATTGCCCACAAGCTGTAGTCCTTCAGGCAGCTGTTTTGACAAAGCATGTGCATGTCATCTGCGATGTCCATCACATAACTAAGGTGCAGGCAAGCACCTAGCAAACACCCCGATGTACTGACCTGATCACTTGACCTGAGATATATGTCACATCACACATTTCAACATTCTGAGATGCCACGTATGCCATACACTGGCCTAACCATTTTTTGATATAGCTGTTTATCACCACATGTGACAGTGTTGATTAAATACCACAGTGTGGCTTTTTATCAAATACATTTACCTGTTCAAGTTTCACAAGATGATACTGTTGTCATCATGCATGCCCTCAATGACCTCTTTGAGGACATCTATCAGATGTAAAAAACCTGATGTAACAGCAACAACTCACACAGGTCTGTTGCATACACCTGGAATATTACTAGTATACATGTAGAAGAGATCCATGATGATATGGTGGTCTACCTCACAGTCAAGGGGAGTCAGTATGCCTATACATGCATGCATCACATGCTGTCCCCCAACACAAGTTGATGCATGTTGATGCACACCCTTGTATGGGAAAATAGGCAGTGTGGAGAGTGTGTTGAACTGTGAATTCCACTGTATCAGGAAGGTGTATATGCTGGGTCATGCCAAAGGTGATCTGTGACATTGTCACAGCACATTGATTCCATGTGATAGACCTGAAGGAACATAAGACAGTACGTACTGACTATTGTGATCTGGCCTAGGGTTTTGATACATTCACACACACAGTATCACTGAGTAAACACCCACGTTGAGGATTAAACATTACATCAGGTGATGGATAAACAACTGACTCACTGACAGAACACGTCATGTGACAGTTGGTGTATCAACCTGTACCAGTAGAGCTGTCACCACTGGCAAACCCCAGTAATCTGTGATTGGCCCTTCACTGTTTGAACTGTATTTCCTGACAATTCAGGCTAAAGTATATGGCCTTTGGCTTACCAAGCTTGATGATTCTTCTATAGTGTGTGCAATCATTGAGCCCACCAATGGATATAACATAGTACAGGGGGAGCTAACAAATGGTGACAAAGACACACCATCTACAAATAAATGCAGGAATATGTTTTTGTAATGTTGGCAGTCTGAAAATTGGAGTTTCATATTAATCACAGTATTGACAACAGTCCTACTATGCAGAAACCTAGTGATGTAAACACTGAGAACACATTTAGATAGCAGTCTGAACTTTGACCATCAAGTGTCCACACTTCTATGGATAGCCTATACTGTGCACATCATAAGTCACGCCATCATATTGACATTTTAGGATTGTATGACAGGACTGTAGTCAAACATCATTACAGCACTAATAGAGTATATGATCTTTTTTACATATACCTCACCAGACACATGTTGCGGCTGGAGAGACCAAAATGCTTTCTCAGCAAGCTAACACAGGACCTACACACCATTCAATGATGTATGTGGATAGACTAAAAGCCATGTCACTGTAAACTTTATTGTATAGGATGATGTGGCTTCTGCCTGGCCACCATGCCAGTCTCTGACCCTATCAAGGTGTGTGTACTCCATATCCAAAAATGTAATATAGCTGATGAAATTAGCAGTGTCTGTTGAGGATAACAGTGTCCCACATGTCGATGTAAAATGTTCTCTGTAATGTCAAGCAACAGCTCAACAGCTCAAACACACACACATGCACACACGCACACACACACACACACACACACACACACACACACACACACACACACACACACACACACACACACACACACACACACACACACACACACACACACACACACACACACACACACATTTGACTGCAGTGAAAATAGAACCCCTACCTATATAGCTACATAGACTACAGAACAAAGTACTTAATGCAAGCGCCATGGCACAAGCCTGATTTATAGAGGACTGCAGGGGAACTTATAGTAGGAGACATCAGCAGACCATGTGGGAGACAAGAGGTTGGGAGTCAAGAGATTGGGAAGCCTGCATGAAATGGATATGCAGGCAGGTGCAAGTATCAAAATACTGGCAATCCAGACCATTGCAGAAATAACTGTGGAATGCACACTTCTGCTCTTCTGTCTAGACACACACACAAGTTGGCTGGAGTGAGAACAGAGCCCCTATCTAACTACATACCCAGCAAAACACAGTACTTAATGCAAGCACCATGGCACAAGTCTGATTTATAGAGAACTGCAGGTGAACTTATAGTAGATGACATCAGCAGGTCATGTGGGAGACAAGACATTGTGAGGCCTGAATGAAATGGATGTGTAGGCATGTGCAAGTATCAAAATACTGGCAATCGATCCCATACATGCCATTGGAGAAGTAAATGTGGGATACACACACATCTACTCTTCTGTCTATGTCGTTAGATAGGTATCCAACTGGCAAACCAACAGAACGCATACAGTCATAGGTGTGGATTCCACATCTACCAGCAGACCTGTTACCAGGGTTTCCCTCGAGAGTCTACGCTGGACCCCTTACTGTTTGGAATGTATTCTTAGAAAATCAGGTGGAATAGCCTATGGCTCAACAAGTTGGATGATGACTGCAAACTGGGTGCAATCACTGAATACCCATATGATGTCAACATACTACAAAATGTGCTTATATACATAAAGGTTTATAGGTTCTGTAATGCCCCACCGCTGGGCCAGTAATCAAGGAGCCTCAATCCTCACCACTGGTACCTATGGGGAACATTCAGTGGGAGGATGACTGGTACACACACAGTATCTCCATATACAGCTCCCTGCATCAAGCACAATCAAGCATAATTTCCCTTAAGAGCACACTTGGAAAACAGTCAATCTGGGGCTGGTTTCTCCCTCTTTCTCCAGATCCTCAATAAGACTCCCCACTAGCATAGCTATAGAGTTGAGATCTCAGCTGAATGTCCAAGCCAAGACCTCCAGCATCCTCTCTATCCAACCAGTGCTTCATGCCCCTGCCCAAGTAGCTGACATCCACACTCTTTGAGGTTTTATTTACACACACACACACTCACACACACACACACACACACACACACACACACACACACACACACATGCACACACACACACACACACACACACACACACACACACACACACACACACACACACACACACACACACCTGGGAAAGGCTAGCACAGATTTACTAGTTATGTCCCCTTCTGCCCAGACTATAAGGTAGATATGACTACACCAGACACTCCTGCCAGCTACCTTAGGGTTCTTCCAAGGGTACCCAATAAACTGAGTGAAATTAATATTAAAACAAATGGTAGTTTGACCAAGAGAAAGGCTATTAGGAGTGGCCCAAACAATATCACCAAATACATATGCAAATATTCTCCAAACTTAAATATCTCTACAAAGATCAGTCACAATGAAAGGTTTAAATATATTTAATAACAAATAATAAAAGAACAAGGTAATACTAAACATATATTCACAGTGACATCAGAATTTAAATCACAGGAAATATTTAAAATAACATTGAAGAACATGCTCAGACAAATAAAGAAAAACAATATCTAAACTAAGCTTGATTATTTTCCTGACTGAATGTAAGAGAATTATTATTCCCAACTTACTTAATAGAGCAAGGCAGATGATCTGGTGAATGGTCCTTCCTGTTGTCAGGCCCAAAACACAATACAGAATGCTCTGTCTTACTAAGAGATTTCTCAAAATAATATCTAAAATACTACTTTTGGGACAGCTTGCAGAATGATATCACTTCTGGTCATCTGACTTCTAGTTACCATGCAAACTCCCATTACTGAAAGCTGGCAGGATTTAGCACCTACCTGTAAAATACACACACAAGGTTTTCTCTGATCTGTGGCAGGTGCTGGAAGTCGTAAAACAATTTCATACCTCCATGCTTCCAGTGCAGTAATTAGTTCACCCCAAAGACAATACAGAAAGCTTCCTAGTACAGACTTTGTATCTCTGGCTGCACTGAACCCTGTGAGGTAGCATCTTTATGCTGTAGCCCATAAAGTGATTTAATTTCAGATATATTTTAAAGTTTGGTGGACTGACATTAAGCTTCCAATTTTCTCTGTTAAGACGCATACATTTAAACAGTTGCAATAGTGCATGTAGACTTCTATTCTCTCCATTAGGGCACACTGTGGATACATTTCAAAATCAAGCACATTACAAATACCTTTTCAACACAAACATCTGTATAAATCAGTTTGATATACACGACATACAGTTCTAATACATGTGTAACACAAGCATCTTGCATAAATCAGTTTGATATTCACAAATGACATATAATTATTTACAAAATTCCAGATAGCTGTGCTGGCAGTATCTCCAATTATCACACCTCTACCCTCTTCGAAGATTCAAGCTAGTTTTTCAAGTGCCCCATGAGAAATATTGCTTGAGAGGAATGAGCCTATCTGGCACTACATTACCCCATACCTTGTCTTGAGATCCCATCAGCCTTGGTATTGCTGACCCCAGTACAGTGCTACAATGCCATGTCATATGTCTGCAACTCTAGGCTCCATGATAGTAACTTGGGATTTTGCTGGCTGGTTGGCTGTAGCCATGGATCCCCCTCAGAATTCTCCTGCCTTCTTCATGCCTGCAAATACTTAGCACAAGGGCCTCTCTCTCATGGTAAGCTTTTATCATGTTAATATGGTACCATTTGTGCCCCTGCCTCCTGCCTAGCAGTTATACCATGTAGTTAAAATCACTGACCTTCCTTACCACTTTGAAGGGTCCCTCCCAAGCTGCCTGCAGCTTATTGTGACTGACAGGAATGAGAACCATAAACTGCTGCCCCACAGCATACTCTCTGGCTCGAACATTCCTGTCATATTAGATCTTATTTTGCTGTTGGGCTTCTGCCAGGTTATCCTGGGCCAAGCCATGAAATTCCCTGAGCCTTGTCCTGAGGGTTTAGGACATATGCCACAACTGACTCCTTGTTTGATTCACACTCACCCTCACACTCATCGTGAATGAAATCTAGAGGTCCCCTCATCCGATGCCCATACAGCAATTCAAAGGCTGAAAAACCTGTGGATTCCTGGGGTATTTCTCTGTATTCAAACAGCAGATGGGGCAAATATTTGTCCCACTCTCTTAAACTGGTCTGCAAATACCTGTAGCATGATTTTTAGTGTAGAGTTTAACCTCTCCACAAGACCATTAGTCTGGGGATGGTAGGGGATGGTCTTTAGGTGCTCAACTCCACAGTGCTTTCCCAGGCAAGCCAGCAGGTCTGACATGAAATTGGCATCTCTATCAGTCAGTATTTCTCTTGGGAAACCTACCCTGCTGAAAATCTCTAAATTATTTGACACTCTTTCTGCCTTGAAGGAGGACAGGGCAATCGCCTTAGACTTTCTGGTAGCATAATGTTATATCACTAAGATATACTTTTTCCCTGTGGAACTTGGGATACTCACATGCCCCACAATATCCATAACTACCCTATGAAAATGGCTCCTCAATCACAGGCAAAGACACCAAAGGAGCTTTTACCTTGTCTTCTGCCTTGCCTACTTTTTGTCACTGCTTACAAGTCCTACAGTACCCTATTACATCCCTTGCAAACCCAAGCATATAAAAGATCTGCATAATACATCTCTTGATATGCTTTGTGCCCATATGACCTGCAAAGGGAATGTCATGGGCTATGGCTAGAAGTGCCAGATGGTAGGGTCTGGGCATTACCTACCGCTGTATTATCTCACCCTCTAGCCATCCCTCTGGGATCCATTCTCTTTACAGTAACTCTTTATTCCAGTATACGGAATCCCCTTTTCTTTGAGAATCAGGTGCCTCTCAAGCTATCTCCCTCAGGCTTTGTAATATAGGGTGTGAGAGCTCAGCCTGTCTCAAATCTCTCTTTGTAACCCTTCCCAGCTCCCCTTCCACAGGAAGTCCATTATCCTCTGACAGCAGTGACTCACTGTAAGCCTGGGTACTACTACTCACCTCTGCCCTTGCAGGTACTCTGTCCAAGGGAACATCAGTACCCACCAGCAGCTGTGGATCACCTTCAGTCTCACTGTTACAGGGTAGCTCACTCCCTGAAGTAGCCACCTCACCAGTTCCGGCTTCAGGTGTGGCATCTGTCTGGGTCTTCCCCAGGCTACCATACCCAAATCCCCATCTCCAAGCTTGACTGCATGTAACTGCATGCACACAAGGTACTGCATTATCAAAATCATTCCATATCAGGACATCTTCAGGGATATCATCAAACACACCTACTTGATTGCTTTCTTTTTCCCCTCCCAGTCAAGGTGAATCCAAGCCAAGGGTATTTGGAATGTTGTCCATCCTAATGCTCTGACTGGAGAGACTGCCCAAGCAAGAAGTGCTTCTCTTTAACCAATGCAGGCTTCACAATGGTACATCACAGGATGTGTCTCTCTTAGCAGTGGCCTGTTTCCCATCTATTAAGATAGGATATAACCTATTGTCATAGTTTGGTATCCTTGTTGTCTTCAAACAACTTATCACAGGCATTCTGTTATTCCCACTTCCTGACTCCCCTACCTTTTGTTCCCACCTTACCTCCATGGACATCTGTATGATACATGACCGCACTGATTACATTTAAAACATTTAATCCATGATCCTGACCTTTATACCTGAACTACTGACTTCCCCTGTTACTGGTGGACTCTGTTGGGATGGCTTAGGCTGCCCACCTTGGGTTCCCTTATGTCCATGTGCAGCACTGTGTATCTCTTTCCTGTGCAGTGATGCCCTGCTTGCTAAGTAGAGATCCCCTTTTTTCCCCAGCTCATTTGCGGTGTTGCATTCCCTATCTACCAACCAGATTCTCATGTTCTCAGGCAAAGTGCTAAGGGCTTGTTCCCTCAACAAAAGGTCTGTCAGCCTTTCAAAAGTGGTGACCTGGCACCCACTCACCCAAATATGAAAGTAAGTGCTTAACTCAGCAGTATCATCTGCCTTGCATCTATGCTCACAATTTTTTTTTCTATAAGCTCCTGGGATTAACTTAAAGCACTCTAACATTTCTTTACTTTGCTATAGTCTAAACAATCAATATCAGACAATTTAGAAACAGCAGTTACAGCTTTACCATGGAGTAAGGGGGTCAAGAACCGTACCCACAGCCCTTGGTCAACATTATACTGTTTACATACCCTTTCAAACATATGAATAAAACTATCAAAATGATCACCATCTGTAAATTGTGAAATAAATGTGCTGACCTTTATTGCTTCTGGGATTCAGTTATTCCCTTCCCCATTACCTCCATGACCCTAGTGAAGAGTCAGCATCTCCCTCTCATGTTACCTCTGACTCTCATTTTCTTCATCCTCCAAATGCCGTACTCTCTCTGCTGACTCTAATTCCATTTGTTTTTCTTGCCACAGTCTCTCTGCTGATTCAAGACTCTTTAACTCCAGACAGATGTTTAAGTTCTCTGAGGAAAAGTTGAACTGTCCTGTTTCTGAAAGTGGCAAGTCCCCATCAACAGACTGGTTGTCCTCCTGGTTACTGACCTGTGCTGCAACTGTGATTAAGGCTGCAATAATTTCCCCTTTAGTCAGGTTGGCATGCATCAGTATTTTGGCTTGGCAAATCTTAGCCAACTGGCTCCTTGTCAGCTTGCCATAATCCTCTGCTGACATCCTTGCCTGATCTCACTGACTAGCTAAGCTAACAAAAGTAAATAAATAAAACTATTGGGATATGAAATTCTGAGTGTTCATCATGTGGCTGCTTGAGAGTACAAACACCTTATTTAGTGACAACTGCTTACAGGCTCCAGAAATTCAATATCCACATCACTGTTCCCCAGTATGTGATGTGGTGATCCCAACACTGCTAACAATATGTGATGACCCTCCGCCTCTGGGCCAGTAATCAAGGAGGTTCAATCCTCACCACTGGCACCAGTGGGGGACATTCACTGGGAGGATAACAGGTGCACACACAGTATCTCCAAATGCAGCTCTCAGCATCAAGCCACAATCAAGCACAATTTCCCTTAAGAGCACACAGAAAACAAAGTCAGTCTGGGGCTGGTTCCTCTCTCTTTCTCCTGATCCCAAATAAGACACCCCACTGGCACAGCTATAGAGTTGAGTCCTTAGTCAGGGTTCCAAGCCAAGTCCCCCAACACTTTCTCTGTCCAACCAGTGCTTTGTGTCCCTGCCCAAGTAGCTGACACACATACTCTTTAAGATTTGATTTGCATGTGTGCACTCACACACACACACACACACACACACACACACACACACACACACACACACACACACACACACACACACACACACACACACACCTGGGAAAGGCTGGCACATCTTTACTAGTTATGCACCTCTGCCCAGACTCTAAGGTAGTTATGACTGCCACCAGACACTCCTGCCAGCTACCTTAAGGCTCTTCCAGGGATACCCAATATACTGGGTGAAATTAATATTAATACAAATGGTAGTTTAACCAAGAGCAAGCGTATTAGGAGTGGCCCACAAAGTGTCACAAAATACATATGCAAATACTTTCCAAACTTAAACATCTCTACAAATATCAGCAACAATGAAAGGTTTAAATATATTTAATAATTAATAATAAAAGAACAAGACAATACTAAATATATCAGTATTTTGGCTTGGCAAATCTTAGCCAACTGGCTCCTTGTCAGCTTGCCATAATCCTCTGCTGACATTAAAATCACAGCAAATATTTAAAATAACATTGAAGGACAGGCTCAGACAAATAAAGAAAAACAATATCTAAACTAAGCTTCACTACATTCCTGACTGAATCTAAGAGAGAATCATCCTTCTTGTTGTCAGGCCCAAGACAAAATATAGAATGCTCTGTCTCACTAGGAGACTTCTCAAAATAATATTAAATTATTACTTCTGGGATAGCTTGCAGAATGACATCACTTCTGGTCATCTGACTTCTAGTTTCCATGCAAACCCCCATTACTGGAAGCTGGCAGGATTTAGCACCCACCTATAAAAATACACACACAAGGGCTTTTTCTCAGATCTGTGGCAGGTGCTGGAAGTCATAAAACAATTTCATATCTCCATGCTTCCAGAGTAGTAATTAGTTCACCCCAAAGACAATACAGAAAGCTTCCTAGTACAGACTTTGTGTCTCTGGCTATACTGAAACCTGTGAGATAGCATCTTTATGGCCTAGCCCGTAAAGTGATTTAATTTCAGATATATTTTAAAGTTTGCTGGACTGAGGTTAACATTCTAATTTCCTCTGTTAAAACATATACATTTAAACAGTTACAACAGTGCATGTACATTTCTGTTCTCTTCAGCAGGGCACACCGTGGATACATTTCAAACACACACACTTTACAAATACCTTTTCAACACAAACATCTGTACAAATCAGTTTGTTGATATATGCATTACATACAGTTCTAGTACATGTTTAGCACAGGCATCTTGTATAAATTAGTTTGATATTCACAAATGACATAGAATTATTTACAAAATTCCAGCTAGCTGTGCTGGCAGTACCTCTTATCATCACAGGTCTCATAGATTAGTCCTAGGCTAATTGCTTTTGGGGCCATTTTAAGCATATCCAATTATCCCATGTGAGAATCAAACCCTGTATTTTGCATCTGTAAGGTAAACATCTTAATTGTTACACCAACCGCTAAATAATGCCAATGAAATGACAAAGCTGAAAACACAACAGGTTCTGCTGAGATATGAACTCAGATCACCCAAAATAATGCACTATTATCCCTTTTAGCAAAGGAAAAGTCCATACAAATTACACTATTAATAATACTTCCCTCTAATCTAACCCAGTGGTGAGAGATTTGGGAATGCAGGTTGATGGCAACCTCACCTTTGATCATCATGCACCCATAGTGATAATAGGATCATAAGATCATAGGAAGTTGCTTGGCTATTGGCCCTGAGACCCTTATAAGCCTAGCCAAGAGTTTAGCCCATGTTTAGATAAGTCAGCACCCAAAGCCCCTGTCTAGCAGGAACACAGGTGGAATCCCAGGAAATTGCCTGTTTCCCGTCCAGTTATCCAGGTTACACTCAAAAACCTGGTGTGCTAATAAAGGCCATTTACACTGCACACCTCATAAGTGAGGGCATAGTATCCAAGACTAAGGATGTTATAACTCCACTGTACACATCCCTTATCCCTCATCAGACCAGTAACAAAGTACAATACTCCCTTTTACATACATATCACCAGACACCTGCAGCAGCTGGAGAGTTATCAGGGGTTTCTCACTAAGAAAATCCAGGGACTTCCAATATATTACCTACATGGACAGACTGAAGTTCCTGTCACTGTACTATGTATCATGTAGACTGCTGAGAGGCAACTTGTGTTTGGCCTACAGAGCAGTCTTGAACTTTGCCTTAATGGAAGTGCTGCACCTCCATAAATCACATGGGACAAGATTCGCTCACTCTAGGGACCGTAACCTAGCCTGCAACATCAACAGGACATGCTTGAGACACAGATATGTCTCCCAGAGATTGCCACTACTGTGAATCAAACTCATAATTCATGTCAAACTGAGCTCCTCAATGACCCTATTTAACTCATTACATCCAATTGAAGTCTACAGGCATTTCTGCATTTACCTCCTACTGCACCTCGAGGTGTCACATATTGCCTGTTCATATTTGCATTAATAATTCCAAAACCATGCTACATACAAGGTATAAGAATATTTTATCTTGAAGCATACATGATGGCAAACACAATTGTATAGATATGTCACCTCTGTCAATTAGTATTTGTTAGACCTGTAAGGTGATAACTTCATTTTTTAAAGGCTGAAGCCACACTAATTTGGAATAAAGTATACACTCAAAACAGCTCTACTGGAGGGAATGAGTTAAGCATAACTGGAACAACTGGATGGGAAAGTATAGATTTATCCGGGGGTTTCACCTATGCCACTCTTAGACAGGGTCAACCAGTGGTGATCATGGCTTCACAAATATGGACCACATATCTTAGTCTGTAAGGGAACAATTGTACAACTTGGGTAGGCTTGACAAGGTCCTAGATCCATTAGCCTAGTAACCTCCTATGAACCTTGGGGCATTATAGCAGTAGCCTTCTATGAACCTCTGAAGCTATAAATCTAGGCAGGCCTACCAATATCTTGTCACACACATGGGCTGCTGATGTCATGTACTATAAGTTCACCAGCAGTCTTACAAAAGTCACACTTGTGCTGTGGTGCTTATGTTGCATTCTGTGTTTTGTAGTCTGTGTACTTAGGTAGGGGTTCTATTCTCACTACAGTCAACTATGTGTCTCTTGCTTGACATTACAGAGAGACTTTTACTGCAGCATATGGGACACTGTTATTACCATATTGTTAATGGACACTGCTGATGTCATCAGCTGTATCAGATGTCTGGATATGTGGTTATCCCACCAGGGCATGGTCAGACATTGGCCTGGAGACCAGGCAGATGTCACCTCTTCCTATACCAACAGATGACAGTGACATGGCTTTTAATCTATTAATCTATCCACATACATCTTGTTGTGGTTTGTAGGCCCTGTACTATCTTCCTGAAAAAGCCCTGGGGTCTCTCCAGCTGCTGTGTGTCTGTTACAGGTACATGCAAAGCAGAGCATTATACTGTATTACTGTTATGATGAGGTTTGCATACAGTGCTGTCATACAGTCCTAAGATCTGAATATGATGGCATGACTTATGATGTGCAGCATACATTTGTCCTGGAAGATCATTAAAAAGAGAAGTTAGAAAGTAATGATACACATTGCAGTTTCTGAAATCAACACTCTTACAAGAACATTAATTATAACGTTGTGAAATTTTGATGCTATCAACTGCCTAACTTTCAAAGGCCAATGTAAGTCAACCGTACAATGGCCAGTTCAACAACACAAATCCAGATATACTAAGCACTAAGTTAGCTATGCACCCTGAGCATCAGACACAGCTTTTGTACCCCTGAATCAAAAATATAGAAAACAGAGATATGGTACAGCTATCATCACTTTCACAGGGTGTTGAGGTGGGCAAGAAGCCTAGGTTGACACAGAAGGTCAGTGAGTGTGTGTGTGAGTAGGAAGGAGAAGAAGGCAGTCGTTGGAATAAAACAACAAATGTCCAGTGAGACAAACTGAGTAACTGTTGTGTGTGTGTCTCTAGGGTTCCCCCAGGTGAAATTGGTGTGTGAGTGTCTGCATGAGCACAGTAAAGCTCTATGTTAGCTCTATGTCTTTATCTGTCAGACAGCTGTGAGCCATGCATGGTAGAGGTGACAGTTTATCATTATTGTCCCCAACCATGAGAATTGCCTCTGCCAGGAGTTACTCTGGCATGTCCACGCCCACGGTTAGATGCAGTGCTTCTACCTGAATGTGACTGATGTCTGCTGGATGATCTCCCTATGTGGGGACACCCAGGACAATGATGCCATGGCCTGCCATGTCTGAGTGTGGACAGCATGCTCACTGATGGAGCAGTGGAACTGCTGCCACTATGGGAGCATGATCGGTCACTACCATGTTGACTGGCATCGATGATGTGGCTGACTGACACCCACAAGGATGCTGTTCCTTCCAAGCAGATGTTTCATCACAGACACTGCTCATTCCATGACACACTCCATTGTCCATCACAGACACCCCTCTTTCTAGCATGTCATACATCCAATTCAGTAAACCGGCAACATGGTGGAGGCAATCACACATGTGAGACTGTGCCACATCCATAACCCTTATCATTTGTCTGGATCACCTATGGGAACATGCCTGTTCTCTTGATGGCCATAAACATATGCATGGCAAGGGAGGAGACACCTGCACTAGGTGGAGGAGGGAACAGCAGGTTCTCTCTGAGCAGCTCTATCAATCCTCCTGTATGGCACACCTCCTACACTTTGGCTATGGACAGACTCAACAGGCACTGAAGCCACAGTAGCTACATTTACCTGATTAATGTCCTCACCTTCCATCTGTACAGTATCTGTAGGCTCAGTGGAGTGGGTAGGTATAGCCTACAGGCTGTGTCTGATGGAAATGCAGGAGATGGCTGTATGTCAACCTCTGTGGCAGATGCAACCTTTGCACCTCCCAACTGTGCCTCATTTTGACCACAATCATCATCAGATTCTGCGGATCCACTGACATCAGGTGGCACAGGGCCCACACTCTCACTCTCATGACCACCTGTGATAAAAATCACGAAACACAGGAATACATTAATACCTGCACTACTATAGTGCAATATATGCTAACAAACTAACAGTGCTGCCACTATTACAGACAGTAGAGCAATATAAACAACAGGCCTGATATCAAAATTACATATTGCAATCCTTTAAATTGCTGAGCACTACTGACATAAAAATATGTGGCTTATCATCTGCAGAAGACATACTGTGCTGCACTCCATGACAGGCCAGGAAGAAGTTAAGCAAGAGGTACATCATCACAATTAGCAGTAACACAGGGGGTAATACATTTACCTCTGTGTATGTTCATAGGTTCATAGGTGTGTACTAGGCTAACGGCCCTGGATCCTATATAAGCCTAGCCCAAGAAGATTCCCTGGCATCATGCCGTCCAAAGTTAGTTCCCAGTGCCCCTGTCAAGCAAGGCCACTGAAGTGATCCCCGGGGTGAACTTCCTATTGCCCATCCACTCATCAAGATTTCTCTTAAAGAGGGCCAATGAAGTGCTCTGCTTGACGTGAATGGGAAGCTTGTTCCAGAGTATGCGAAGTCTCTGGGTTAGGAACCTGTCCCTTAACGGCATTAACGGTACTTTGAACAAGGACGTGACTGACAACTCTAAACTAAGCTTATAACTGTATCAATCTTCAGTCTCCCACCCCCAAAAATAAGGCATGTCAACACAGAATTAACTCACACAAAAGTTCACTCTGGAAGTCCAAATAAGGGTGTGAGACCAAAGAAATAACAGATTGTGATAATCCAAACAGTTCTGTTGAACTATCCAAAACGTAACTACAGGAAAGGTTGAGAACTGATTGTTTAATATAACGCTTGTATACAAAAAGTACTGTGCGGCGTAATGTAATTGACATAAGCAGATCTTTCAGCCTCATTCATAGCTCCATATGCTGGTCCATTTCAAGCCACATACTTTCAAAATGCTCATATCATATTTTCATAATGGCATAAACATTAAGTGTGTCGTAAAGGAAGACATCGGAGGACAGGCCCAAAACACCCAATCGCATCTATCTTCATATCAACTGTGAGAGGGAAATGATCATATATAAAACTAACAGATCACTTCTCTTAAAATGTAAAAATTGCCGATCACATGCGATGTAATATTTCCAGCCTAAACGGCATTAAGAACTCAATATGAACAAATTTTTCAGCCTCGTTCGTAGATCCCAAATACTGGTCTGTTTTAAATCATATTTTCATTTTATATATAAATTAGCTGTTATAAATAGCCAATTGGGACTCTCAAAATGCAGCAATAGCCAATCATAAAGAGAATCAATCATAAATCCATGTTGCTTCACTGAGTGTACTAAAATGTAAGCATTAAAAAGGCGTGGAAAAGCAAGACCAAAATCTCCAATCACATTTTTCCTCGTGCCTTTTATAAGAGTGAATTTATAGGATAAAGATAACCAATCAAATCTTTTAAAATGTAAAAATCACCAATCACACATGTTTTGCTGTAACCAGACCGTGCGGCGTAATGTAATCAAAATAAGCAGATCTTTCAATCTCATTCATAGCTCCATATGCTGGTTCATTTCAAGCCACATACTTTCAAAATGCGCATGTCAATTTTTCATATTTTAACTAATTCATAACATGTTTGCAGGATTTTAGCTACATCCAAGATATGGAATACTTATGTGAAGGATATCGGCTTGATACTATGAATGACTCCATGTTTAAAAGTCACGTTTCTTCTTATGTGACATAGTAAAACTTTTTATGAAATTTGTGTATCTGTCACTGTTAATTTGCATCACCCATAAGTTAGCTAGCATTTTCTGGCAGGCATTAAAATAGGTCAACACCGCAAGTTCGCTCAAGGTATAGTGGTTAATCTACCATCCAGATGCATCCTCATTGGGAATTATTGGTGTTTCCTTAGTGTAACCATTTGGTCACAGAATACTTCAGCTGCTCACTTCCTTGTAGATGTTCTCATGTCAGTGGCACACCTCTTCATATGTTCTGCTGTGGCCACCCAAGGCATTGACATCATGAACAATCTGCTGCCATCTGCTGCCATATTCACATCCTATGGGCCATATCTGCCCATTCCTTTTCCAAGAGAAAAGAACCATGTTGCCAAAACCCACCAACTATGACTTCACTTTCAGCATCAGTGAAAGGGGGTCTCCACAGATTGGCACACCTGAGTGACATACTTGTAGATGTCCTAAAAAACAACAGAAGTATAATACACATAAGTATCACATAACTACAAAATAACTGTTTCCAGATAAAACATAAAATGTAGCCAGTCAGTATTACTCACTCGAGAAACATAAAAATGAAGTCTAGAGATGTGAAATACTGACAACAGGCAGGATGCAAAACAACAACAGCAATATATCCTCGTTTGTGCCATAACAGTAAGTCACATTTGCTCTCCCCCAAAAGAACATTCCATTCTTGTTTGTGCCATAATACTAACTCATCCTTGCCCCCCCACAAAAGAACATGCAAATGACCCATCTGCTAACAAAACCTCTTTGAAATGTTAAAAGTGCTATCAAAGGACCTGTCCTTGACACATTTGTACATATTTATCACATAGCATTCCATTTTCCAGATGTTTTCTAGGGAGGATATCCCTCAGAGCCATCAACTGGGGGATGCAGGCTATGCACTGGAACCATTGTTGAAAACACCCATTAGAAATACGCACACACTGACAGAAGAATGCCATAATGAGGCACATGTTCAGACCAGAAACATCATAGAACATGTGTCTGGCCTGCTGAAGTCACGGTTCAGGTGCCTAGATACATCTGAGGGAGCTCTGCAATACAATCCGCAGACTTACACAGAAATCTTCACAGTATCTGCCATGCTACACAACATAGTCCTAAGGAAACAGCTGCACTCTATCAATGCCAAGGTCACCACAGTCACAGGCAGATGAGGAGTCAGAGATGGAACCACCAGCTGCTGTGGATGTAGGCAGACATAGGTGTGGTCAGTATGCCCTTGCAATGCCTAAGAGACAATGCATAGCACACTCACTCATCACCTAGGGGCCTAAAACCTTCCTCCTACTCCCATACATATAGTGACATTGATATCAGGCAACTCAGACAACTTTTACCTTCCCATGTATTGGCTGTGTAGTGCTTGCATGAGACAGAGTCAGCCCTGGGCTAACACTGTAGCATCTGCTGTATTTACAAGGTAAGTTCTGAACCTGGAATGTATTGATTTATAATATGATGGCATATCCTTGTATTTCATCACTTGTTACAGTAAGTAAGTAAAAGGTGGGATGTTTGTACAAACATTATAGTAACATGTGATAGCAGAGACTTATTGGACTTATATGTGTCCATTAGTAACTGGTAGGCCTCAGGCATCAAAACTCACACAGTCATAACTCTGAAAAGTGCTGATGATCACTGCATGCCCTCAGTTTAGCACCATACATTTCTACTGGAAAATCATTGAAGAGAGAAGTTAGAAAGTAATGATACACATTGCAGTCTCTGACTTCACAACCCTCAGAAGATCAAACAACAGGCAGGATACAAAACAAGAAGAGTAACAAGACCAAAATATTCTTGTTTGCTCCAAACAGTAACTCACCTTTGCTTCCCCCTCAATAGAACAGTTATACCCTTGTATGTGCCATAACAGTAACTCACCTTTGCCCCCCCCCCAAGAGCACATCCAACCTGCCCTTCAGTTGTTGGCAAATACATATCATATTATTACCAGTTAATATCCTCACATATTTTAAGGCCAATGATATAGCACAGCTTACAGACCACATGTCTCAGAGTACTGGTCAGATAACTGATAAATGACCAGGAAACACAGAAAGGTAAGACAGACCTGTATATATGCAAGCAATAATCATCACATGTTGTGTGATCACTATGTCCCCTTTGCAGACTAGCCATGTGAGCTTGGGATATGGCTTTACAGCACAATCTCACTCTATAGGCATCCTACATTCTCTGAGAGCAAAACTGTGCAGCAGACAAGCTGAGCAGGCCCACACCAGACACTCATGAATGAAAACTGGATCAGAGAGTCTTAAGATTTGATCCATCTGTGGGGAATTCCTCAAGTTAACCTCTTTGCCTCCTCTCTGAACAATTAACTCACAAAATTTTATTCCAGAACTCTGTGCAAGAAGGCCTGGAAGACATATGCCTTTTTCTTTTATTTGGAAAAGGATGTTCCTCTATGCCTTTCTACCCTTTCCCCTAATATCCAGGGTATTTCTGAAGATTCAGAAGGAACCCTCCAAGATCATTACAGTGACTCCTTTCTGGCCCAGGCAATAGTGGTTCTCCCTTCTTTTAGAAATGACCATGGGCAATTGTCACAAGTTTCCATACAGACTGGATCTACTCACCACAGATGGCCAGGGGTGGTTAATACACCCAGAAAACAATCATCTTCAATTCATTGCTTGGATAGGGTCTTAATTCTATTAGGCACCTGTTTTCTGAAGACTAACAGCAGGTACTAATGGAGGCAAGAATGTTTGTGACTAGAAAGTCATACACTAGCAAATGGAAAAGGTTTTCTAGTTGGTGCCAACAACATAACCAGAACCCATTCAGGGATAGATGTTCTCTGGTTTTACAATATTGGTGGGAGTTACTTTCCTATGACCTTTCTTATTCCTCTATCAAAGTTCATTTATTGGCCATTTCAGTATGTCTGCCCATGGATCCTCCTCTTTCAAAGCAGTTTCATATTAAAATGTTCTTAAAAGCTGTTTGCACAAGAAGCCTCCTAGAAAAATGATGGCCCCTCCTTGGGATCTTAATTTTTTTGTTAGAGAAGCTAAAACGTTTTATTTGAACCAACTAATCTGTCTGACTTGAGGTTCTTAACATGGAAAACAGTTTTACTGATTGCTCTGACCTCTGCAAAAAGGTTATATGAGTTGCAAGATCTTATGATGAGTATCTCATTTTCCTCAGGGACATGGTTTCTTTGAGAACTAATCCTCAGTTTATGTATAAAATGGTATCTGAGTTTATTTTAAGCCAAACTATCCAACTCCTTGTTTTCAATCCTGAATCAAAAAGTGAGTGAGAAAGGATACTCTGTACCTTGGATGTTCACAGACAACTCAGGTACTATCTTGACAAAACTAATACTTTCAGATTTTCAGATCAGTTGTTCATTTCTTGTTAAGGTAAGAAGAAGGGAAAACCTGTGTCAAAACAGACTATTTCCAAATGGTTATCTAATACTATTGCCTTTTGATATACTCACTATAACAACTCTATCCAAGGTAGGGTCAAATCCCACTTTACCAGGGCCTTGACACCATCTATGGCTTTTTTGAAAGGGTTGGATTCTAGAAATATTCTAGAAGCTGCAATTTGGTCCTGTGTACATATTTCACAAATGACTATAAGCTTGATCCCTTTTCTAGGTCTAGATCAAGCTTTTCCTATGACCATTCTACAGGAGCTCTTGGACTCTTCTCTTTCCACTACCCAAATATAATTAGCTATGCTAATCTACAGTAGTTAAGCCTATTGCAGCAGTGATCAGTATATAAAGAACAAAGTACAGTTGTATAAATTGAACTTATTATAACAGTAGGTGTCCAAATGTTCACTGCTGCAGTACCCAATTCTTCCCTCAACCCACCTTGTTTTTTTTATATCACTGTGTAGACATTTATTTTTTGATGTACCTAGTATTGTCCTTTCAGGGCTCAGCCTGCATCTTTCTGCTGGCATGGAAGGTCCGTGCCCAAATGTGTCTTTTGGTCAGCTCAGCTCAAGCTGGTTGAAAGTTTGTGCACTTGGAAGGTGCGCTGAAGCCTTGAAAGCTGGCCAGCCATTATATCCTTCATCATTATCATCATCATCATCAGCCCCCTTTTTTACCATTTTCTACATGGGGTCAGGGTATTGTGTTAACTGTCGCCAACTCTCTCGATTCAATGCCACACTCCTGCCTTCTTTAACACTCATGCCTGACTATCGCAAATTGTCTTTCATACAATCCATCCATCTCTTTGCTGGATGTCCTCACTTCCTCTTACCTTCTTCCTGTCTGTCCCAAATCTTCCTCACCAGATTATCTTTTGCTTTTCTGCATGTGTCCAAACCACAGTAATCTGTTCTGTTTGATCTTTTCTGCAATTAGAGCTACTTTGCCTTCTGCTCTTATGTCCTCATTTCTTTGTCTGCCCCACAGTGTGCATCCTACCACCATTCCCAGGCACTTCATTTCTGTCACCTCTAGCTTCTTCAACTGTTCTGCCTTTACTGCCCAGGAATCTGTGCCATACAGTAGTACTGGTCCCACCACTGTCTTGTATACCTTACTTTTCAGCTTCTTTGGCATTCTTCTGTCATAAATTATGCCTGTTACTCTATGCCAGTTGGCTGCAGCCCCTCTGATTCTAGCTTTGACCTCTTCATTCAGACTACCCTTCTCCTCAACCACCCCTCCCAGATACTTGAAGGTGTTTACCTGTTCCATTATCTTCCTTTCTATCTCTATTCTCAGCTTCTTCTGATTTCCCCACTTTGCTGCCATTACCATCATCTTATCTGTGCTTAGTTTCATTCCATGTGCCTTCAGTTTTGCATTCCATTTTCCCATCCTTTGCTTAAGTTCCAGCTCAGAATCTGCCTGTAATGCCACATCGTCTGCATACAGCAACTTTGTTGATCTGTCTCCATTGACTTGTTTATTAATGTATTCCATCACCAGTATGAACAGCAGTGGGCTCAGGACTGAACCCTGGTGTACACCCACTCCCACTGGGAACCCCTCTGTGAGGCCGAACACTGTTCATACTACAGTCATTGGCTCCTTGTTCATAGCCTTGTCAGGATATAACCCACATAGCTAAGGCTGCTGCAGCAGTGATCGTTTGAACATCTACTGTTATCATTAAATTCAACCTATACAACTGCACTTTCTCTGTAGTTTCTGCAACTCTGACCTTCCAAATTGAGTTTTGTCTTGAAAGTATCTGTCTTAATAACAAACCTCTATAAATTTCCTGTTCAGTTTAATATGCTTCATTAAGCTTGTTTCCCAAGCATTGCACCATCTAAATAATATTTATTATTGTGGGTGCCTGTCTCAAATGCGATGGAACAACTAGTCACCTCCCCCACAAGGGGAAATAATATACTTGACCTGATCATCACAAACATGGGAATAAAATGCTCAACACTGGAAGTATACCCCTCACTAGTGAGATCAGACCATAAACTAATAACCCTAGATATTCATATCCCACCTCCACCCCCAGCACAAAAGACTACAGTGAGAAACTTCTCAAAAGCCGACTTTACACTCCTTAGGACTGAAATGGTATCCTTCAAGCCCCCTGGGCCAGTGGAAACCACATTGCACACTGCTGAATCCTTCACAAATGCTTTCTACGGGCATCTCCAAGAATGCATGGATCATGCAATCCCAAATAAAACCAAGACCCTTTCCACCAAAGGCAGGCATCCTATCTGGTGGACCCCAGCCATAAACAAACTTTATAACAAGAGAAGGAAGCTACTGCAAGACAGAGCAAAATCCCATAAAGGGAAGGCATCCCTGATCAGCACTAGCAAAAAACTACGTTTGCTAATAAAATCATCAAAGGCCAACTTCGAGAGAAAATTCACTAAGGACACTAAAGATAATCACAAGGCCTTCTTCAGTTATGTTAGAAACCTGGGCGGAAACCCTCAGATATGTGCAGAGTTAGTTCATAATGGCAAAAAATACACTGAACCCACAGATATTGCCAACATACTGGCAGACAGGTTCAGTGCAAATTTCTCCCCTCCCTCTCCCCCAAAAGATGAAATAAATATCTCAGCTGAATGCAACCTCCCTGAAATCTCAGATGTCCAGGTGAGAGCTGCCCTCAGCAAAGCTAAAAGTACAGCATCCATGGGACCTCATGGTGTCCCGGGTTGCGTGCTACGTGAACTCCTAGAGGAGCTAAACCCACACATAAGAACGCTGTTTAATCTTAGCCTTGCTACAGGATACATCCCTGAACACTGGCGTACAGCTACAGTGGTCCCACTCCACAAAGGTGGCACCTCTACAGACCCTGGAAACTACTGCCCCATAAGCTTGACCAGCCTGGTCTGCAAAGCTATGGAAAGGATCATTATGGAACTCATAAACAAAGACATTGGGAACCTACAGACAATTGACCCTACCCAGTTTGGCTTTGTAAAAGGCAGATCCTGTCTTTTAAACCTGTTGGACTTTTTTGAAACAGTCACTAGAGCCATCGATGAAGGCAAAGCAGTTCATACAGCCTACCTGGATCTGGCAAAAGCCTTCGACACAATACCCTACTCAGGCATCATAGACAAGCTCAACAGCTTAAATGTAAACCCGTTTGTCACAAGATGGGTTGCAAACTGGCTAAAGGACAGAACCCACAAAGTCAGAATAGCTGGAGCTATGTCAGACTCTAAGCCAGTCACAACTTAGTTTTTAATGTTAAGAAAGAGATTAATGTTAAAAGACATTCATTATACAGACCCATTATTATATTTGGTGTCAGTAACACAATCGAAGATAAAAAAGCTAAGTCTAGACAGGGCACCTTCATATTACCTTATAATGAAACATCTCCTGAAATTGTGAGCATTATTCATGAAATTTGGAATAGTGTTATTAGTAACAATGGAGAAGTATCGGAAGTGGTGGGCACATATCCTAAGATCACATATAGTAGCGGTAGAAATCTGAAAGATATTTTTGAAACTAGTACCAACAGTGACAATTTCAAAAGGTCAAGAATGAGTAAATGTGGAGCATGTCAGTGTTGCAAATACATTAATGATGGCCCTTACGTTGCTATAACGAATTTTGGAAAAACAATCAGATGCCCGGGCCACGGTAATTGTAATTCAACTATGGTGGTTTATGTTGCTACTTGCTCCACATGTCAAGCTTTCTATGTTGGTAAAACAATTAGAAAGCTCAGAGTACGTATAGCAGAACACGTCAGAGATATTAAAAAACATAAAAATACCAGTGCTTTATACAATCATAGCATCAAATGTGCAAATTTTAAGAGATTTCTATTCTTTATTATTGACAGAACTCCACAATGTACAGAAGGGGGGTGATGAAAAAGTCATTTTGGAAGCCAAGGAATGCCTTTGGCAACTTAGGCTTAATGCCTGTATGCTGCCAGGCATCAATGATTATGTTTCTATTTCTAGTGTACTTAAATTAAAATCATATTTTATTTAAGTATGATTAAAACATTTTTAATATTATAAATTTTGATCTATGACCATTTTTTAACTTTTTAACGATTGATTATTACTGGAAAAACATGTTATTGAAGAATGGACTTATACACATACATTTATATATTTATTTATTTATTTATTTATTTATTTATTTCATTATAAATAAATTAAATACAAGTATAATTTATTCAAGATATTACTGATGTAGATGGATTATGGAAGTATTCCACACTACTTATTTCACAATTCACAATTCATAATTCATAATATATATTTAATAATTTATATTTTTAGTATATGTATATGAATTTTATATTTTAAATGTGTACAATATGTGTAGAACCTGTGAGATCTATATCTTGTGAGATCAACAGCATGTTATAATTTCGCCTTTTATGTCTGCTGTTTTACGCTTTTATCTGTTAAACTTTTTTATCTGTCAAACAATTTTCATCTGTTAAATATTGGTAAACACTGTTAACTTTGATTAATCTTTATTTATATTTAGTGTTTATCAAATAATTACTAGAAAATGAAAGTTATGTTTTATTTAAGGTTTACAGTATTGGACACACGTTTTGGGACTCCGAAATATTTTAGTGTTTTTACACTGTTTCTCTAGATGTTTCTTTTATACTGTTTCTCCAGTGTCTTTACTAGTAATTATGTTATTATACAATTACATCATTAACCAATTAATTAATTCATTCATTTAATTCCAACTATATAAAGGATGGCTTTTTGTGAAGAATTTGTACTCTGAAGATGCCCTATACGATTGTGGGTGAAAGCGCTTAGTACGGAGAACTGTTGTTGCATTATTGTATTTTTTATTTTTATTTCATTAAAAAGTGGAACCAACAAACCAGTTTCCTAATGGGTTATTGAGTGACTTGTCAGCTTACTCTGTCTTGGGACCCCTCTTGTTCGGCATTTATTTATCAGATGTGCAGGCAAACATAGGGGGGGTTGTGGCTGACAAAGTTCGCAGACGACTGCAAACTAGGCGCCATAGTCGACACACCAGCTGACACATGCATCCTCCAGAAGGACCTCACAGAAACAAACGACTGCTGCCAGAGTCATGGCCTTAAACTAAATGCCAAAAAATGTATAGTCATCCCCTTTGGAAAAAACAAAGTACCCACAAATTACCACATAGGTGGTAATCCATTAAGTACGGAAAAAGTAATCAGAGACCTGGGGACCCAAGTTGACAGTGATCTCTCATTTGACACCCACGTGGCCAAAGTGGTTAGAAAGACCTTCTACCTTGCCCACCTTATCATGAAGGGATTCACATCCAGATCAAAGAATGTCATTGTACCCTTATATTCCTCCCTTATCAGGCCTATGATTGAGTACAATGCCCCATTTGGTATGTACCTCACCCGGCACCTGCAGCAGCTGGAGAGACCCCAAAAGTACCTTACCAAGAGGATCAAGGGTCTCCAGCATATGTCATATGCTGCCAGCCTGAAAAAGCTCCAGCTCTATTCAGTAGCATACCGCCTGCTCAGAGGTGATCTGTGCCTTACGTACAAGGCCATGTCCAATTCAGAATTAATGGACATGCTCCACCTCAAAAACTCCAAATCCATCAGAGCCACGAGCTAAAGATCTAAACCTCAGCACAAATATGAATAGGACATGCTGGAGGGACAGATTCATAACCCAGAGGCTTCCCGCACTCTGGAACAGGATACCTGTCCATGTTAGGCAGAGCCCCTCACTGACTCTCTTCAAGAGAAATCTGGACGAATGGATGGGTGATCGTAGGTTTACCCCGGGGGTCATCTCTGTGTCATTGCTAGATAGCGGCACAGTAAACTAAATTTAATTTATATTGTACACTTTTGTATCATTACATGGGGTGGTGAAAGCCATACACTTTGGCTAGGCTTATAAATGCCCTAGGGCAGATAGCCTAGTACTATACTATGAACTATGAACTATGAACTATGAACTGTCTGTTTTTCTATCTCTGCAAGGTATTAAACGTGTTCTAATTCCACACATCTTTGTCTATGTTTTTACTTGACAGTTACTGTATTTTGCTGAGTGCATTTATATCCTTCACTGAAATTGTTTTTACCAAAGGCTGCATGTAAATTTGGAAATATAAAACGAAGATATAGGTCTGCTTTAATAAGGCTTCATTTTCAAGGCTATGCAAAGAGATAACCGCATTAATATAGGATTCATTCTGATAAAACCATATTTATGTAAGACTTACAAACACTAACAGCACTGTCAGCTAACAAGTGACAATGTCAGAAGTAAAACAGCTTAATCTCTAACTGTCATATATGCCTCTCAGCAGTCCTTGAGTTCATCTCATATATTGTTCTGTCCCCACTAAACAAGTTAAATTTTCTGGTAAACCATTAACAATTACAGTCCATCAAAAATATCAGAAACGTTATATCTTAATTCTTATTCTTCAGAAATTTATATTGATGTAAAATGTGTTGTTCTATTAACTCATTCACACCTATTGTTCCTTTTTGTATACTTCCAGTTCACACCCAAAGCTCCTGATGTATTCCAGAAAGTTTTTGGGTATGGTTTCTTTTACTAAGTGATTTATCATGTAATAATAGGCAGTATTAGAAACTGCAAACAGTTGTTGACAAAATGACACTAAGATTGTTAATTTTGGATATCCTGCAGTGGAGAAATTAATCACTGTCCATCACTTATTATTATTCATATGTTCATATTTATGTTCATATTTCCATAACTGAGAGGCCTACATGTTACTGATGGATATAGTGTGATATACTGTGGTGGGAGACAGGAAAATTCATTGCCAATGGGGGGGATTCAGTAATCCTCTGTGTAGGACGAACAAAGTCCTACTTGGAGACTGCCGTCTAAGAGTATGACGTCAGCGCGTCATGCATATGCATGAGGGTGCGCTGACTCAACTCCCAGGCTAACACGGAGCATGTAGGAGTGCAGGGGGCATGTCAGACTGCCGAGCAGTCCAAATATCCATGCCCCTGCAAGTGCTTAACTCTGCAAATGTCAACAGATATGAGCGAGTCCGCTCAAATGTGTATACCCCCAACACTACACTCCCCCACATTCAAAAGCCCTGTACAAATTAAATAAAATGTAAAACATTTTTTTTATTATTCACGATATAGCTGCCTGTATTTGCACATGTGTATGTGGGTGTGCCCATTGCTTAGCTACAGTTAGCAGTTTAGACATCGAAGTGGATAATAAACCACTTATATGCAAATTAAGCCAAATAGCAATAGTGTAGTGGTAGAGCCTTCACACAAAGAGGAGGCATTCCCGATTCGAATCCCACCACTCCCCTTTCCATTTCCTGTAGGAAATCCATGCATAAAAATAATTCCTGACATTTACCTTTTAAATTATATTAAAATGCATCAAAATGGCCTATGTAATAGTGAATGATATTTTAAATATATAAATATAAAAATCTCACTAACTTACGATCAGCAAATAAATTGTTAATTAACATTAGTAAGTCAAAGGTGAACCCTAGCCAAGGGTATTTGGAATGGTGTCCATCCTAATGCTCTGACTGGAGCAGACTGCCCAAGCAAGAAGTGCTTCTCTTTAACCAATGCAGGCTTCAAAATGGTACATCACAGGATGTGTCTCTCTTAGCAGTGGCCTGTTTCCCATCTATTAAGATAGGATATAACCTATTGTCATAGTTTGGTATCCTTGTTGTCTTCAAACAACTTATCACAGGCATTCTGTTATTCCCACTTCCTGACTCCCCTACCTTTTGTTCCCACCTTACCTCCATGGACATCTGTATGATACATGACCCCACTGATTTCATTTAAAACATTTAATCCCTGATCCTGGCCTTTATACCTGAACTACTGACTTCCCCTGTTACTGGTGGACTCTGTTGGGATGGCTTAGGCTGCCCACCTTGGGTTCCCTTATATCCATGTGCAGCACTGTGTATCTCTTTCCTGTGCAGTGATGGCCTGCTTGCTAAGTAGAGATCCCCTTTTTTCCCCAGCTCATTTGCAGTGTTGCATTCCCTATCTACCAACCAGATTCTCATGTTCTCAGGCAAAGTTCTAAGGGCTTGTTCCCTCACCAAAAGGTCTGTCAGCCTTTCAAAAGTGGTGACCTGGCACCCACTCATGCAAATATGAAAGTAAGTGCTTAACTCAGCAGTATCATCTGCCTTGCATCTATGCTCACAATTTTTTTTTTCTATAAGCTCCTGGGATTAACTTAAAGCACTCTAACATTTCTTTACTTTGCTATAGTCTAAACAATTAATATCAGATAATTAAGAAACAGCAGTTACAGCTTTACCATGGAGTAAGGAGGTCAAGAACCGTACCCATAGCCCTTGGTCAACATTATACTGTTTACATACCCTTTCAAACATATGAATAAAACTATCAAAATTATCGCCCTCTGTAAATTGTGAAATAAATGTACTGACCTTTATTGCTTCTGGGATTCAGTTATTCCCTTCCCCATTACCTCCATGACCCTAGTGAAGAGTCAGCATCTCCCTCTCATGTTACCTCTGACTCTCATTTTCTTCATCCTCCAAATGCCGTACTCTCTCTGCTGACTCTAATTCCATTTGTTTTTCTTGCCACAGTCTCTCTGCTGATTCAAGACTCTTTAACTCCAGACAGATGTTTAAGTTCTCTGAGGAAAAGTTGAACTGTCCTCTTTCTGAAACTGGCAAGTCCCCATCAACAGACTGGTTGTTCTCCTGGTTACTGACCTGTGCTGCAACTGTGATTAAGGCTGCAATAATTTCCCTTTTAGTCAGGTTGGCATGCATCTGTATTTTGGCTTGGCAAATCTTAGCCACCTGGCTCCTTGTCAGCTTACCATAATCCTCTGCTGACATCCTTGCCTGATCTCACTGACTAGCTAAGCTAACAAAAGTAAATAAATAAAACTATTGGGATATGAAATTCTGAGTGTTCATCATGTGGCTGCTTGAGAGTACAAACACCTTATTTAGTGACAACTGCTTACAGGCTACAGAAATTCAGTATCCACATCACTGTTCCCCAGTATGTGATGTGGTGATCCCAACACTGCTAACAATATGTGATGACCCTCCTCCTTTGGGCCAGTAATCAAGGAGGTTCAATCCTCACCACTGGCACCAGTGGGGGACATTCACTGGGAGGATAACAGGTGCACACACAGTATCTCCAAATGCACTGCTAACAATCCAAATTCCTGGAGACTTTATTTGGGCATGTTGATTTTCCCTTATCTACCAAAACCCCAAAAATTCTCATTTGTTCTCAGGCAAAGTTTTTAAAAGGGTTTTTGTTCCCTTTTAAAACCCAAAAAGGTTTTCATTTCAAAGCCCCCCCCCCCCCCCCCCCCCCCCCCCCCCCCCCCCCCCCCCCCCCCCCCCCCCCCCCCCCCCCCCCGGGGGGGAGACCCCCCCCCCCCCCCCCCCCCCCCCCCCCCCCCCCAAAAAAAAACCCAAACCACCCAAAAAAATAAGTTTAATGGGGTTCACCCCCCTGCCCAGCTCAAATTTTTCCAAAAGCTCCGGGGATAACCCAAAAGCCTTTCCCAAACCCTTACTGGGAAAATTTTTTTCAAATTAAAAAGGAAGCTTTAATGGAAAAGGGGGGTCAAAACCCCCCAACACCCTTTCCCAACTTTTCTTCCCCCTTTAAACAAAAAAATTTTAAATTTATTTAAATTTAAAAAAAAACCCCAAACCAAAAACCCCCAAAAACCCCCCCAAAAAACCCCCCAAACCCGGGGCTCCTTTTCATTTCCCACCTCTGCGACTTAATATTTTTTCTTGACAGCTCCGCATTAAGTTTTTTAATAAAAAGTTTAATTTTAAAAAGGGGAACCCCTTTTTGAAAGGCCCCCAAGCCCAAAATAAAAAAATTTTCCCTTTTAAAACTTCTAAAAAATTATTAAATTATTTTTTTATTGGAAATCATCATTTTTGGTTAAAATTTTTAAACTCTTTTCCTTCCCAAACCTTCTGAATTTCCCAAAAATTTAGCACCCAACAAAAAAAAAAATAAAACAAGGGTTTTCTAGATCTGGGCTTTTTGGGTAAAACAATTTAACCTGTTTCCAGGTAAAAATTATTAAAAACTCAAAGTTCCCAGTAAATTTGGTCCTGTTTCAAATTTGTAAACCCCCTCTGGAGTAAAGGATTTAACCCAATAATAAACAAAAGGTTTTTCTAATTTCCTCTGTTAAAAAAATAACATTTTTAAAAAAAGAAAACAAAAGTTCCTGCCCCTTTTTTCTCTTAAAAACGGGAACCTTGGATACTTTACCACCAAAAATTTTTTAAAATTTTTTTAAATCTGACAAATTCAAATTTTTTGTTTCATAAACAAAACAAAAACACAAAAAAAACCCCCACAAAACCCAAAAAAAAAAACCACCCCCAAAACCCACACACACCAAAACCTGGAAGTTTTGGGGCCATTTTAAGTATAAATTTCCCATTGAGAATCAAACCCTGAGCACTTAAGGCTCTTAAGTTACCCAACGTAAATAATAATAAATACAAAGTGAAAACCAAAGGTTTGTGGAAAATGTCCCCCAAAATAATGAAATTTTCCCCTTTTCAAAAAAATCCTACAAATTACACTATTAAAATATTTTAATTAAATTGGGAAGATTTAATCGGGTTGTGGCAACCTCACCTTTGTCATCATACCCTGTGATAATAGGATATAAATCATAGGAAGGTTTGGCATTGGCCCTAACCCTTATAACCTAGCCAAGAGTTTACCCTTTTTTGTCAGCCCCAAAGCCCCTGTCTACAGGAACCATAATCCCGGAAATTCCCTGTTTCCCCGCCCATTATCCGGGTTCATAAAAACCTGGGTGCAATGGGCCATTTACACCACACCTCAAAGTGAGGGCTAGTATAAACAAATTTAAAACTCCACTGTAAATTATCCCCCAAAGAAAAAATACAAACTCCCTTTTACAACTTCCCGCAATGACCTGGGGGGTTACATTTTCCAAAGAAAAAGGGATTCCAATATATTTAATGCGACTAAAGTTCCTTCCTGTACATTACATTAACGTAAGGCAACTTTGTTTCCTACAGGCACTTGAACTTTCCAAAATTCACCTCCAAAACACGGGGACAAATTTGTATTGGGGGACCTAACCTAGCCTGCAACTTTTAAAGGAATCAGACAAGATATTTCAAAATTCCACTACTGTGTCAAACTATTTTCAGTCAAATAGTCCTCAATCCCCTATTTAACTCATTAAATCCAATTGAATCACGGATTTTGCATTTATCCTATGACCCAGGGCAATTGCCTGAATTTTTGCAAATAACCAAAACCTGCTAATAAATATAAAATATTTTATCTTGAAGAAATATCAAAAAAATTTATAATATTCCCTCTTCAATTAGATTTGAATTTTTAAACTTCATTTTTAAACTGAACCCATTTTTGGAATAAAGTATAATCAAAAAGCTCTATGGAGGGAAGTTTTTAAGCATAAAAGGAACAACGGGTGGGAAAGTATAGATTTTCCGGGGGTTTCCCTATCCATTTAACTCAACCTGGTGTCATGGCTTAAAAATTGGCCCACTTCTTATTTGAAGGGAAAAATTGTACAATTTGGGTATTTGACAATCCTAATCCTTAGCCAGAAACCCTCCATAACCTTCATTATACAGACCTTTCATGAACCTCTAAGAAAATCAGGACCTCCAATATTTTACCACAGGGGCGCTGATGTCATGTACTATTTTACCAGAGTTTTCAAAAGCAACTTGTGTTGGGGGTTTTAGGCATTCTTGTTTTTGCTTTATTGGGGGGGTTCACTCCTAATAAACATGGCTTTGTTTACTTAAAGAGAATTTTTTACTGCACATAGGGACATTTAACCAATTGTTAATGGCACTCTGTGATCACTTACAGATGTCTGGATATTTTATCCCACCGGGGCATTCGCATTTAGACCAGGCAATTCATTTCCTATACCAACAGAACAGTGAATTTTTAAATCTTTAATCTATCCACATAATCTTGTTTGGTTTGTGGGCCCTGTATATTTTCCCTAAAAAGCCCTGGGGTTCTCCAGCTCTGGGTTGAAAGGGTAATGAAACGGTTTAAGTTTTATTTATTGGGTTTCATACATCTTAACACCCAAATTGTATATGGCTACATATGGCACATACTTTGCCCGGGAAGACATTAAAAGGAAGTTGAAAGTTGATCCATTAGCAAAATAACCTCAAAAGAACTTAATTAAAACTTTGTAAATTTTGAGCTATAACTGCCTAACTTTCAAAGGCCAATGTAAGTCAAGTCAAGGCCAGTTCAAAACAAAAATCCGTTCTAAGCACTGTTAGCTTGCCCCCTGAGCTTTCCAACAAGCTTTTGTCCCTGAATAAAAAAAAAAAAACGAGATATGGACAGTATCATATTTACAGGGTGTTAGGGGGGCAAAAAGCCTGGTTGACACAGGGCATGGTGTTGGTGGGGGAAGGGGAAAAAGGCATCTTAAAAAAACAACAATGCCAGTGAGACAAACTATAACTTTGTTGTGGTTTGGGGTTCCCCAGGGTTTAGGTGTTGTGAGGTCTGCAAGCAAGAAATTATTTTTATGTTTTATCTTCAACAGCTGTGAGATGCAGGGTAGAGGTGCAGTTTACATTTTGCCCCCAACCATGAGAATTGTTGCCAGGAGTTTCGGGTTTCCCACTTAAGCATTTTACCTGAATTGACTATGCTCTGGATGATTCCCTATTGGGACACCCAGGACAATGATGCCGGGCCCTGCCAGCTTGTACCTGTCATATGACAGTGGAACGCTCCACTTGGGGTGATGGGCAACCAGTTGACGGCATGATGTGTGGTGATGAAAAAGGGAGCTGTTTTCCAACAATTTTTCATCACAGACACTGCTCATTCCACTGTCCATCACAGACACCCCTCTTTCTAGCATGTCATACATCCAATTCAGTAAACCGCAACATGGGTGGGAGGCAATCACACATGCAGGACGCCACATCCATAACCCTTATCATTTATTGATCACCTATGGGAACATGCCTGTTCTCTTGATGGCCATAAACATATGCATGGCAAGGGGAGGAGACACCTGCACTAGGGTGGAGGTGAGGGAACATCAGGTTCTCTGAGCAGCTCTATCAATCCTCCTGTATGGCACACCTCCTACACTTTGGCTATGGACAGACTCCAACAGGCACTGGGAAGTCACAGTAGCTACATTTACCTGATTAATGTCCTCACCTTCCATCTGTACATTATCTGTAGGCTCAGTGGGAGTGGGTAGTATAGCCTACAGGCTGTGTCTGATGGAAATGCAGGAGATGGCTGCATGTCAACTCTGTGGCAGATGCAACCTTTGCACCCCCAATCTGTGCCTCATTTTGACCACAATCATCATCATCAGATTCTAAGTGATCCACTGACATCAGGTAAGTACAGGGCCCACACTCTCACTCATGACCACCTTATAAAAAATCACGAAACACAGGAATACACATTAATACCTGCACTATTATAGTGCAATATATGCTAACAAACTAATATGCTGCCACCATTACAGACAGTAGAGCAATAAAAAAAAAACAGGCCTGATATCGTAAATTACATATTGCAATCCTTTAAATTGCTGAGCACTACTGACATAAAAATATGTGGCTTATCATCTGCAGAAGACATACCGTGCTGCACTCCATGATAGGCCAGGAAGAAGTTAAGCAAGAGGTACATCATCACAATTAGCAGTAACACAGGGGTAATACATTTACCTCTGTGTATGTTCATAGGTTCATAGGTGTGTACTAGGCTAATGGCCCTAGATCCTATATAAGCCTAACCCAAGAAGATTCCCTGGCATCATGCCGTCCAAAGTTAGTTCCCAGTGCCCCTGTCAAGCAAGGCCACTGAAGTGATCCCCGGGGTGAACTTCCTATTGCCCATCCACTCATCAAGATTTCTCTTAAAGAGGGCCAATGAAGTGCTCTGCTTGACGTGAATGGGAAGCTTGTTCCAGAGTATGGCCCTAAGTTAGGAACCTGTCCCTTAACGGCATTAACGGTACTTTGAACAAGGACGTGACTGACAACTCTAAACTAAGCTTATAACTGTATCAATCTTCAATCTCCCACCCCCAAAAATAAGGCATGTCGACACAGAATTAACTCATTCATTTCAATTGTTTTACTATACACAGTATTCAGTTGTTGATATATCAAAGCTTACCTGGAAGCTCCTCCTGGGACATGCTTGCTGTCTTGGAAGGTGTTGAGCCCACATCCAGGGCATGCTATACTGCACTCTCCTGGGAGCTGTCTGGGTCTCTCAGATTGGCCAGGAACTCTTCATTGGGAATTATTAGCAGCAAAACAACGACAGTGAATCCACCAAGGCTAGCGTCCTGTTTTGATGCAGATAGCTCTCAGAATAAGTCCAAAAAAACCCAAAAAAAACTTGCTTTAAACTTGTTTAATAAAATGGAGAATAAAAATAAAAATAAAATGTAAATATATAAAGTCCCTTTTTATCAAACACTAAACGATTTCGAATTATTCTTCTTCAGATCGTAGTAAAACACGGGACAGTCATTCGCTTAAATGAAAAGTGGCTGTAATTGTTCATCCAATGAAATTATGATAGATGTAAAATGAACCAATCATTCCTAGAATTTTTCCATCTATTTTACACAGTTAAAGCCAATGACAATCATTTATCCTTGACACACCTCCTTTCCACTTTATGAAATCAGAATATGTAAATTGGCTGATGGAAATAGCCAATAGGGGCTTTCAAAATACGGCAATTGCCAATCTCAATATGATTCATTCATATTTTCACACTGTTTTACTAGTTTGACTTTTACATCAGCATAATGGCATAAACATTAAGTGTGTCCTAAAGGAAGACATTGGAGGACAGGCCCAAAACACCTAATCGCATCTATCTTCATATCAACTGTGAGAGGGAAATGATCATATATAAAACTAACAGATCGCTTCTCTTAAAATGTAAAAATTGCCGATCACATGCGATGTAATATTTCCAGCCTAAACAGCATTATAAACTCAATATGAATGAATTTTTCAGCCTCGTTCATAGATCCCAAGTGTTGGTCTGTTTCAAATTATATTTTCATTTTATATGTAAATTAGCTGTTATGAATAGTCAATTGGGACTCTCAAAATGCAACAATGACCAATCATAAAGAGAATCAATCATAAATCCATGTTGCTTCACTTTGTGTACTAAAACGTAAGCATTAAAGAGGCGTGGAAAAGCAAGACCAAAATCTCCAATCACATTTTTCCTCGTGCCTTTTATAAGAGTGAATTTATAGGATAAAGATAACAATCAAATCTTTTGAAATGTAAAGATCACCAATCACGCATGATTTGGTGTAACCCTGTGACCGTGCGGATTGTAATGTAACAATTGACATAAAGCAGATCTTTCAGCCTCATTCATAGCTCCATATGCTGGTCCATTTCAAAGTTTACATACTTTCAAAGGTAATGCTCATATCATATTTTCATATAATGGCATAAACATTAGGGTGTGTCAGAAGGAAGACACATCGGAGGACAGGCCCAAAACACCTATAATTGCATCTATCTTCATATCAACTGTGAGAGGAAATGATCATATATATAAAACTAAGCAGATACCAACTTCTCTTAAAATGTAAAAATTGCCGATCACATGCGATGTGTAGCTTATTTTACCAGCCTAAATGGCATTAAGAACTCAATATCCGAACAAATTTTTCTAGCCTCGTTGGTGATCCCAAATACTGGTCCTGTTTTTAAATCATATTTTCATTTTATATATAAATTAGCTGTTATAAATAGCCGAATTGGGACTCTCAAAATCGCAGCAATAGCCAATCATAAAGAGAATCAATCATAAATCCATGTTTAGCTTCACTGAGTGTACCTAAAATGTAAAGCATTAAAAAGGCGTGGAAAAGCAAGACCAAAAATCTCCAATTACATTTTTCCCTCGCGCCCAGCTTTATAAGAGTGAATTTATAGGATAAAGATAACCAATCAAATCTTTTTAAAAAGATGTAAAATCACCAATCACACATGTTTTGCTGTAACCAGACCGAATGCGGTACATTTGTGAATGTAATCAAAATAAGCAGATTTTCAATCTCATTCATAGCTCCATATGCTGGTTCATTTCAAGCCACATACTTTCAAAATGCGCATGTCAATTTTTCATATTTTAACTAATTCATAACATGTTTGCACGATTTTAGCTACATCCAAGATATGGAATACTTATGTGAAGGATATCGGCTTGATACTATGAATGACTCCATGTTTAAAAGTCACGTTTCTTCTTATGTGACATAGTAAAACTTTTTATGAAATTTGTGTATCTGTCACTGTTAATTTGCATCACCCATAAGTTAGCTAGCATTTTCTGGCAAGCATTAAAATAGGTCAACACAGCTTAGAGTTCGCTCAAAGGTATAGTGGTTAATCTACCATCCAGATGCATCCTCATTGGGAATTATTGGTGTTTCCTTAGTGTAACCATTTGGTCATGGAATACTTCAGCTGCTCACTTCCTTGTAGATGTTCTCATGTCAGTGGCACACCTCTTCATATGTTCTGCTGTGGCCACCCAAGGCATCGATATCATGAACAATCTGCTGCCATCTGCTGCCATATTCACATCCTATGGGCCATATCTGCCCATTCCTTTTCCAAGAGAAAAGAACCATGTTGCCAAAACCCACCAACTATGACTTCACTTTCAGCATCAGTGAAAGGGGGTCTCCACAGATTGGCACACCTGAGTGACATACTTGTAGATGTCCTAAAAAACAACAGAAGTATAATACACATAAGTATCACATAACTACAAAATAACTGTTTCCAGATAAAACAGAAAATGTAGCCAGTCAGTATTACCCACTCGAGAAACATAAAAATGAAGTCTAGAGATGTGAAATACTGACAACAGGCAGGATGCAAAACAACAGCAATATATCCTCATTTGTGCCATAACAGTAAGTCACATTTGCACTCCCCCCAAAAGAACATTCCATTCTTGTTTGTGCCATAATACTAACTCATCCTTGCCCCCCCCACAAAAGAACATGCAAATGACCCATCTGCTAACAAACCTCTTTGAAATGTTAAAAGTGCTATCAAAGCGACGCAATGTCCTTTGGACACATTTGTACATATTTATCACATACATCTCCGATTTTCCAGATGTTTTCTAGGGAGGATATCCCTCAGAGCCATCAACTGGGGGATGCAGGCTATGCACTGGAACCATTGTTGAAAAACACTCCAAATTAGAAATACTTGCACTGCACTGACAGAAGAATGCCATAATGAGGTAGCACATGTTCAGACCAGAAACATCATAGGTAGAACATGTGTCTGGCCTGCTGAAGTCACGGGTTCAGGTGCCTTAGATACATCTTGAGGAGCTCTGGCAATACAATCCGCAGACTTACACAGAAATTCACAGTATCTGCCATGCTACACAACATAGTCCTAAGGAAACAGCTGCACTCTATTAATGCCAAGGTCACCAAGCAAGGGAGAAAGGGGAAAAAACCCCTGCTGTATTAAAAAAGGTTGGGGGTTTGTGAATGTAGAAAATGATAGCAACTATCATCACCTAGGGGTAAAATTTTACCCCCAAAATATAGTACATTGATACAGGAAATAGAAAATTTTATTCCCCTTATTCTGGTAGGCTTGCATAACAAGTCACCCTGGGCTAACACTGAGCCTCGTTTTTCAATAATTCTGAATAAGAGATTTTTAAATATGATCATATCCTTTTATTTTACACTTTTTAGAAGTAAAAAGGGGGATTTTTCAAAAAAGAAAGTAACAAGACTTTTTCTTTTTGTCCAAGTAACTTGGCTCCTCAAAACTACCAGCATAACTCTAAAATGTAGACACTCATGCCCTCAGTTTGCAATACATTTCTATAAAACATTAAAAAATTAAAAAAAATGATACACATTCAGCCTGCTTTAAACCCTTTAGAAACAAAAAAGCAGGAACAAAAAAGAAGAGTAACAAGCCCAAAATATTCTTTTTTGTGTAATCACCCTTTTTTCCCCTCAATAGAAAGTTATATCTTTGCCATAAAATAACTCACCTTTTAAAAGCACACAACCGCCCCATTGTGGAAAACTATCAATTTTAAGTTTATTTCCCTTTTTGGAATTTCAAGTTAAACCCTGTCTCTCTGGCAATAACTAAAATACCAGAAACCAGAAAAGGTAAGACAACCTTTATTGAAGAAAAATTTTCATGTTTTACCTTTCCCCCTTTCAGTACCTGGAGTTGGGATAGGCTTTTCAGCCTCTCACCATAGGCTCCCTTCTTGAGACAAATGTCAGCAACAACTGGCACCCACCCAGAACCCATGAATGAAAACATCAAAACTTAAATTTATCCTTGTGGGGAAATTCCCCAATTAACCTTTTTCCCCCTAACAATTAATACAAAATTTTTTCCAGAACTCTGGCAAAAGGCCTGGAAACATAGCCTTTTTTTTTTTTGGAAAAGGTGTTCCTCTATGCCTTTCTATTTTCCCATCCAGGGGGATTTTGAAGATTCGAAGGAACCCTCCAAACATTCATATTTTCTGGCCCCGGGAAAGGGCCTCCCTTTTTGAAATGACCTGGGCAATTGTAAAGCCTAAACTATTTACCACAATGGCCGGGGTTTTAACCCCGAAAACAATTTTAATTATTGCTTGGGATCTTAATTTATTTGGAGTTTTTTTAAGACTAAAGAGGGACTAATAGGGAATGTTTTTAGAAACTAACCTTTTCAGTTTAAAAAAAAAAAAAAAAAAAAAAATTTTTTTTTTTTTTTTTTTTTTTTTTTTTTTTTTTTTTTTTTTATTTAAAATTTTGGTTTAAAATCCTGAAAAAGGGTTTATTTTTTTTTAAAGCCCCAAAACCCCAATTTTCCCCAAAAAAACCCTTTCCTTGGGTTTTTTTCAAATTTTCCCCCTGGGGAAAAATTCCCAAAAAAAAAATTTGGAAAAAAAAATTTTTTTTTAAGAAAAAAAGGGGTGGGGGACCTTCCTTGGGTGTTCCCCCTCAGGTACTATCTTGACAAAACTAATACTTTCAGATTTTCAGATCAGTTGTTCATTTCTAGTTAAGGTAAGAAGAAGGGAAAACCTGTGTCAAAACAGACTATTTCCAAATGGTTATCTAACACTATTGCCTTTTGATATACTCACTATAACAACTCTATCCAAGGTAGGGTCAAATCCCACTTTACCAGGGCCTTGACACCATCTATGGCTTTTTTGAAAGGGTTGGGTTCTAGAAATATTCTAGGAGCTGCAATTTGGTCCTGTGTACATATTTCACAAATGACTATAAGCTTGATCCCTTTTCTAGGTCTAGATCAAGTTTTTCCTATGACCATTCTACAGGAGCTCTTGGACTCTTCTCTTTCCACTACCCAAATATAATTAGCTATGCTAATCTACAGTAGTTAAGCCTATTGCAGCAGTGATCAGTATATAAAGAACAAAGTACAGTTGTATAAATTGAACTTATTATAACAGTAGGTGTCCAAATGTTCACTGCTGCAGTACCCAATTCTTCCCTCAACCCACCTTGTTTTTTTTATATCACTGTGTAGACATTTATTTTTTGATGTACCTAGTATTGTCCTTTCAGGGCTCAGCCTGCATCTTTCTGCTGGCATGGAAGGTCCGTGCCCAAATGTGTCCTTTGGTCAGCTCACCTCGAGCTGGTTGAAAGTTTCTGCTCTTGGAAGGTGCGCTGAAGCCTTGAAAGCTGGCCAGCCATTATATCCTTCATCATTATCATCATCATCATCATCAGCCCCCTTTTTTACCATTTTCTACATGGGGTCAGGGTATTGTGTTAACTGTCGCCAACTCTCTCGATTCAATGCCACACTCCTGCCTTCTTTAACACTCATTCCGCTATCACTTGTCTTTCATACAATCCATCCATCTCTTTGCTGGATGTCCTCAATTCCTCTTACCTTCTTCCTGTCTGTCCCAAATCTTCCTCACCAGATTATCTTTTGCTTTTCTGCATGTGTCCAAACCACAGTAATCTGTTCTGTTTGATCTCTTTTCTGCAATTAGAGCTACTTTGCCTTCTCTTATGTCCCCACTTTGCCCCCCTTCTCCTAAACCCCCCCTCCCAGAAATTAATTTTCCTGTTTTTCTTCCTTTCTTTTCTATTCTCACCCTTTTTTCATTTCCCCCCTTTGGCCCTTCCTCATTTATCTGCTTAGTTTTCCACCTTCAGTTTTCATTCCATTTTCCCATCCGCTTAAGTTCCGTCAAATCTCCTTTTACTCTTTTTCAGCCTTTGTTACTTCTCATTACTTGTTTATTAATGTCTTCCCTCACCATTAACGCAGTGGGGTCAGGACTGCCCCGGTGACACCCATCCCACTGGGAACCCCTTGACCGAAATGTTCATACTACAGCATTGGCTCCTTTTTAACCTTGTCAATATAACCCCTGTAAAGGGGCCGCAGCATATCTTTGCTCTTGTTATCTTAAATTAACCATACAACTGCACTTTTCTTAGTTTCTCAACTCTGACCTTCCAAATTGAGTTTTGTCTTGAAAGTATCTATCTTAATAACAAACCTCTATAAAATTTTCCCGTTCGTTTAATATGCTTCATTAAGCTTGTTTCCCAAGCATTGCACCATCTAAAAATATTTTTTTTGTGGGTGCCTGTCTCAAATCGATGGAACAACTAGTCACCTCCCCCCAAGGGGAAAAAATATACTTGACCTGATCATCACAAACATGGGGACAAAATGCTCAACACGGGAAATATACCCCCCACTAGTGAGATCAGACCATAAACTAATAACCCTAGATATTCATATCCCACCTCCACCCCAGCACAAAAGACTACAGTGAGAAACTTCTCAAAAGCCACTTTACACTCCTTAGGACTGAAATGGTATCCTTCAAGCCCCTGGGCCAGTGGAAACCACATTGCACACTGCTGAATCCCACAAATGCTTTCTAGGGCATCTCCAAGAATGCATGGATCATGCAATCCCAAATAAAACCAAGACCCTTTCCACCAAAGGCAGGCATCCTATCTGGTGGACCCCAGCCATAAACAAACTTTATAACAAGAGAAGGAAGCTACTGCAAGACAGAGCAAAATCCCATAAAGGGAAGCATCCCCGATCAGGAGAAACTAAGTATTTTTAAAATACCCAAAGGCAATTTAAGGAAAAATAAATTGGGGGCATGTCAGTTTTCAAATAATTAAAATGGCCCTTAGTATTAAACTTTGGAAAAAATCAATGGGCCCCGTAATTCAACTATGGGGTTTATGTTTTCTTCTCCAATGTAATTTTTAGTTTTGCAATTTCTCAGAGTAAATTTTAGAACTGTCAGAAATTAAAAAACATAAAATGCCGTGCCTTTACAATCTAGGTAAATTCAAATTTTTGAATTTTATTTTTTAGACAAACTCCCAAAATGTAAGAAGGGGTATAAAAGTCATTTTAAGCCGGAATGCCTTTAACTTGGCAAGCCTGTTCTGCCGGGTAAAGAAGTTTTTTGGCTTAAAAAAACATTTTTATTTTAAAATGATTTCATTTTTTTTAAAGCAGACCTTTTTTAACTTTTGGGGTTTTTTGGGAAAAACAGTTATTTAAGAAGGATTATACATACATTTTAAATTTAAAATAATTTTTTTAATTTTATTTTAAAATAAATTAAATAAAGTTTTCAAGATTTACTGGTAGAGGAAAAGATACACTATTATTTACATTTCCAATTATAATTTAAAAATTTTAAAAATTTTTTTTTAAGATATTATAGAATTTTATATTTTTGTTAAAATAAATTGAGATTAACTTTTGTCAACAGCATTTATAATTTCCTTTATGTCTCTGTTTTGGGATTTTAAATTTTTATCTGAAACAATTTTCATCTGTTAAATATTGGTAAAACTGAATTTTTAACTTTTTTTAAAGTGTTTATCAAATAAAATTACTAGAAATAAAGATGTTTTTTTTGGTTTACATTTGGAACACGGATCAATATTTTAGTGTTTTCACTGTTTTCTAAAGTTTCTTAACTGTTTCCCAAGTCTTTACTAAAAATTTTTATACAATTACTCATTAAATTAATTCATTCATTATTTAATTTCCCAAATTAAAAGGATGGCTTTTGGGTTTTTTCAAATGCCCTTTTGGGTAAATTATCTTTTTGATTATTTATTTTTATTTTATTTCATTAAAAATAAAATAAACCATTTTAATTTTTGGTGATTTTTTACTCTGTTTGGGACCCCTCTTTTTATTTATTTATAATTAAAAATATTTCTAAAATTTAAATCAAATATTATCGAAACCGTGAAATTAGAAGGATACAAAACAAAAACTGCTGAGCTGGCCTTAAAAAAATGCCAAAAAGTAAGCATTTTGGAAAAAAAAGTACCCAAAATTACCCATATGGAATCCATTAAAATAAAGTAATCAAGACCACCCCAATTACATATCTTCTTTACCATAAAGTGGTTAAAAAACCTTGCCCCCCTACATAAACCCCAAAACCCAAAAAAATGTTCCCTATATTCCTCCCCAAATCCCCCTTATTAGACAATCCGTTTTTTGCCCCTTCAACCCGGCCCCCTTCAACAAAAATTTAAGCCCCCCAAAAATCCTTACCCCAAAGGAAAGGGTCCCAAAAACAAAAATTAATGCTAGACAATTCCCCAAGGTTATTCGGTCCCCCTGTTAAGAGTACTGTCCTTCAAGGAGAAATTAGAATTAATGGACTGTTTACCCAAAACCTTTTTACAAAAACCAAAAAAAATTTTAAAACAAAAAATAACTTTTAAAACTAACCCGACTTATTTAAATCCCCAAGGGAATATATTCAAAAGAACTAAAAAATTTTGGGTTTTTATCTCTTTAAATTTCAATTTTCCCCGTCTAAATTTTTTAAAGACATTTTTGTAAATTTTTGGGGCCCCCCAATACCCTTTCTAAAAGCCCCTTTTAAATTTAAAAAGAAATTAAAACCTTCTTCTTTTCAAATTTTAAAAGGTAAAAATTTTAAAATTCCCCCTTTGCCCCCCCTTTTTAAAATTCAACTGTTTGGTAAAATTTTAAATCATTTAAAACCAAAGGCTCCCAAATTTGGAACCAAAAAAGTCTGAAAAAATTATTTTCGGAAACCCCAAAAATTTAAAACTAAAAAAAAAGGAAAAATTTTTATTCTTATTTAAAATATTATTAAAGTTCAAAACAAAGCTTTTTAACCCCTTTAAACCCCCAAGTCCCCTTTAAAAAGTTAAATTCTTTTTCTTTTTATATTTAAAACGTTTGAAAAACAAATTTTTTTTATAAAAGGGGTTTTTTTTCCCATTAAAATTAAGTCCATCCCAAAAAACAATGTTATATTTATTTTATTTTCCCGGGGTTTAATGAAAGAAAAGTGGTTCTTTAACAAAAAAAATTAATATTGTTCCCCTTTTTATCTTCCATTCCCCAAACTTATTATTTAAAATTTTATTTTTTATAAATTTAATAATTAATAATTAATTTAAAATTAAATTTTAAAAATGAATTAAATTTTAAAACCCCTTGTGAAAATTAATAAATGTAAAAAAAATTTTTATTATTCCTATGTTCTTTTTGTTTTATTTTAAACTTTTTTACTGAAAAATTATTGTTTTTTGGGAAAACAAAAACTTTGGGGTTTAAAATCCCTTTTTTTTAGGTTTAAAAAAATTCCCACTTTTTTTTAAAATATTAAAAGCTCAAAAAATGAATGTGATTTTTTAAATTTAAAAAAAATTAAACTCACACCAAATAAAATTTTTTAACTTTAAAGTCAAAAATTGGAGTCCCTAAATTTAAACAACCCTAAAATTTTTTCCCCCTTAAAAAACCCAAAATTTTAAAGAAAAATTTTATTTTTTAAAAATTCGTTTTATTTTCTTTCGGCCATTGTTACAAAGACGAGACTTCATGGATTAAAACCCCTTAAAATGCATTTCCCCAAAAAAAAAGGTATTTAAACATTTTTTCTTTAATTTTTTTAAAACCTAAAAAATTTTAATTTTTAAATTTTTAAAAGATCAAAATGGGCCCCGTAAATTTTAAATTTTTAAAAAATAAAAATTTAAACCTTTCGAAATAAAGGTTTTTAACAAAATTTTTAAAAAACCCTTTTTTTATTTTTCTGTTTTAAAACCCCCCCACTGGGGGAAAAGGACCTTTCCAGGGAAAAAACCCCCCTTATTTCAAAAAAAAAATACCAAAAACAATGGAAGCCCTTTTAAACCCTTTCCAATTGAATTAAGAAAACCCCCTTTTTAAAAATTTAAAATTATTGTATGAAAAAACAGTTTAAAACCAACTTCCCTTGGGAAAATTTTTCATTAAAAGTCCCCCTTTTCAAATTGGGAAATGGTAAACATTTTTTTCCCTTAGTAAAAATTTAAAAACCCAAAAGGGGGGGTTAAAACCCGGGGAGTTTTCCCCAACCAGTTTTTTAAAATGACAGATTTGTTTTTTTTCTAAAAAGTAAAACTTTTTTGTTTTTCGAAAGGGTGTTTTTAGGGTTTAATCTTTAATTTTCCCAAAATGTTTTAAATTAAATTTTAAGTTTTTTTTAAACTCATTTTACTCCCCAAAAAAGTTTTTGGATCAAAAAACATTTTTTAATCCAAAAAAAAGGGGCCCCCTCCAACAAAATGCAAAATTTTAAAAAAATTAAAAAAATAAATTTGTGCCCCCCAAAAAAAATTCACTTAACAATTAACACTCAAAGCGACCAACTTTTTTTAAAAAAAATGGTTTTTTTTTCCCCCCCAAAAACCCTTTTTTATTTCCCGAACCCCAAAATCCTGAGTAGGTGGGGTGGACTAAGGGTTTTTGTAAAATTTGCTATTAGTCCCAAAAATACTCCTCTAGACAAATGCAAATTATTCAACCCTGATTTTTTTATCTTCAAACAACAGCTGAAAATACTCCTTAGAACAAAATGGCTATGCCCTTGTAACAACCCTGACTAACTGATTAAGATTACTTTTGTTACTTTCCCTCTTTTGTCAATTTTGTACTTATTGTATATGCAATCAGAACAGTTTATCTGTAACTTCTATGATTTGACTCATTATAAATGTCATTTTCTATATATTTGTAAATAGTATTTAACTATTGTCTTCTCTATTTTTGTATTTATTATTAACCAGGGTGTTTATATCTTGTAGATGATTACTAACCAGTGTGTTGTAAAATGTATCCCAGTATTCTGTATGTTTTCTCTATGTAAACTCTTGTTTTTCAGAGGGTGGTTTTTTAATAGGGTGTTAATATCTTGTAGATGATTCAAACCAGTGTCTTGAGAATGTATCCCAGTATTTTGTATGTTTTTTCTATGTAAACTCTATTTTTATTCTACACCATTTTTTTTTTACTTTTTCATCTGTTTTGTCCTGGACCCCGGGCCTCTACTGAAAATGGACATATATCCAGTTAGACTAGCCCAGTCAACAAATGCAAAATAAAATAAATAAATAAATAAAATAAATATATATAAGAAGGTGAAATGGTCATGCATAATAATGAATGCATAAGTAACCTATCTTAAGCAATGTGAAGCACTGCTAAGCAACGTTTACCAGTATTAAGCACATTTAAGAATAATTGCCCATAGCTAAGCACTGGTTTAACTAGCGCAATATCTTTGCGCGGAGCTGCTCATCGTGCCAACTAGTGAAAACCAAACATGTTTGTGCGGAGGTGCGCACCGCGCTAATTAGCACAACGTCGGGCAATGTTGGGCAATGTAGAGCAATGTAGAGCAACGTCGAGCAACGTTGGGCAAAGTTGGGCAAAGTCGGCTAAACACAGCCACACCCCCTACCGGTCAGGCCAGTAGTAAAATAAAAAAGCAATGAAAGGTCTCAAACCCGGGATAGTGTGCACCATAATCACAGTACTGATCCACTAAGCCATGACAGCATTTGATGTTCATGAACTGTCAACACACATATACATATGAATCAAAGTTTACCCAGTGCTAAGCAGTTGTGCACTCAGCTGAGAACTTTCAAATCTGGCCAATCACAAATAAGTGTGGGAAATGAGGCATATTTAAGCTACATAGTTTGGAATACTCACCATAACTGGTTGTAGCTCCCATCTGCAGGCAGGAATGACTGGTGTCAGAGAGGGATCTTGCTTCCGAGTGCAACGGTGGGGCATTGAGGAGTCAAAAGTGATGGTTTGGCTCCTCGTCCATCATCATGATGCTAGACTCCTGCAGGGCCAGTTCCAGGGCATGGAATACAAAGCAGAGGCCTGGAACCATCTTGCACATGAACCCACTAGTGCCACAGTCATCCCTCGGACTGATGAGCAGGTTGGACATCACCATGCAGACCTGAAGAGACGCAAGCAGGACCAACTGAACCAATGGATACAGGAGGCCCGTGGGATGCAGAATGCCCCACTACTGAGTAGGTAGCCATGGACTGAAGTTTGTAAAAATTGCTAGTGTAGTCGATAGTATGGATAGGTAAATGTCTCAATATGACTTCATTTACTTCACAGCTGCAGGTGTCCGTGCTGTGAATCAGCAAGCCTATGCAGATAGGCTGCTAAGGCTGCACAACCAAGTAGGTTAGTAATTTTCTGTGTGTACTGTTATATAAAATAAGTGAGAGAGCCTGACTAAAAGTGTCTTAGCCCAATAATAAAGGTATAATAAGGCTTAAATAACTTCTCTGCATGAACTGTTATGTAAAATAAGTGAGAGAGCCTGAAAAAGAGTGGTGTAACCCATTAATAAAGGTATAATAATTCCTGAATTAATTCTCTGCATGTATTGTTATACAGAATAAGTGAGAGAGCCTGAAAAAGAGTGTTGTAAACCATAAATGAAGGTATAATACGTCCTGAATAAGATGTCTGCATGCACTGTACTAACAAATAAATGAGAGAGCCACTAGAAAAGTGTGTAATGTAATTAATAAAGGTATAACACCTGTAGTGTGTCCGTGTCACTTTCTTTGAAATGTTGATGTACTCTTGCAGTATAGAAATAGTAGTGTTGTATTAAGCGCTGTCAACCCACACTTGGGTAGGCCCATAGAAAGAGGATGAAGGGAGTGCCAGTATTTCTTAAGCATATATACAGTCCTCAACTGTAGTTTCAAGGCTGGCATGTATGGGTAAATCTGGCACATGAGTAGCTTGTAATTGTGTGCACCGGAAATGTCAGTGTGCTGCTAGAAATGTAAGGGGCTGCTAAAATATAACTGATAATGTCACCTGAACACATCCAGATATGTAGACATATGAATATAAATAAAATATATAAATACGTAGCAGTAACACCTGCATCCTGGACAGTTTGTATATTAGATACAGGTCAGGTACATAATAAACTAGCAAAACACATCCCAGAACATAATGGACATTGCCTAGTGTAATAATACATGTAGGGGATATATACCTGCAGTCAATAGGAATGTATTGTAAACTATAAGTTCATATAAGTTGTTAATGGAGGTATCTTTTTACACCCTAGTGTATGTGCATAAACAATGCAATTCCACACCTCAATGGGTATGTGTAATCTCAAAACATTTGTTGGGACATATGTCCTATTGGCTTATAAATATCTGCATAACTTTGATGCATGTGCCCTGCTCAAACACCACAATTTTAGCGGCCTGTTGTCACCAATCATTTTTGCATGCTGTTGGAATGGCCACTGTCATTCAATATATGCAAATGTTATGCTTGCTGAGCAACTGTTGGAACTCTGGTGTGTTGGGTTAATGGGAATATTACTGCATGCTGTTACAACTAATTTGGAATGCTGTTGGCTATATTGTCATTAAATACACCTAAACACAGAAGGTATGGGAAGGCCGGTCCCACCGGACCCACCTGTCCCACTTCAGCTGGCGATGGCACCTGGCACCAGTAGGTCCGGTGCCCAGCCCAGGACCTCCTCCTCCATTGGCGCTGTGCCACCTTCGGGTGGAAGTGCTGCAGGGGATGGGGCTTGTCCCCCCATGCAAGCGTGGCCAGAGGAGGGCCACCTGTCACCCTCTGAAGGGTCCGGGCTGTGGTGTGTAGGAAGCTGCAGTGTTCAGTCGCTGATCCCCTATGCCAGCCCGAGGCAAGAGTGGCACGACTCACAGATGAGCCTGCCCCTCCTATGCAGCCCCCTGCACAGCCACCCTCCAGGCTGTGAAGGTGCAGTGGTGACTGCTCATGGGTGGGGATCTCACTTCCACTGTTACCATCTGTGGGCTCATGGGCTTGCGATTTCCAAACATCCTTCCCCATTAATTGTGTTCACCCAACCCATGTGTCATATTCTGCCCCTGTATGCATCTTTTTTGTCCTGTCTGTTTACCTCCCCAACCTACCTCCCAAAACATACCTACTTCCCCTACCCCACATTTCACTCTCACCTGAAAAAAAAAAATGGGCAATCTGCTCCCACAAAAAAAAATACGCCCCATACATAGCTGCCCATTCCACACAAATGTCCACTGGACACAGAAACTGAAATTGAATTGGCAGTACAACATACCTCGTTGTCCTCACCCGTCTCTCAGGGGTGGAAGGTTTCAAATTTCCCTCCAAATTACTAGTATATGCACAGCTGTTGCTGTTAAATAAATGGGCAGTTATGGACCTTCCCTACACCCATTCTGCACATCCTGAGCTGTTTTCCCTACTGTCTTTCCCTCTTTGTGCCCCTTTTTCACCACTTTCCCATCTCCCCATTTTCTTTTCTTTCAAAGAAATGAGCACGGGGTTAGCGTGAGTAAGCACTTTTCAGCAGTAGTAAGCGGGTTTGCGTGAGTGTGCGCATGTGTGTGCTTAGCTAAGTATTGCTAAGCATCATGCAAACCAGCGCAAACCCACTTACAACTGCTTAAAAGTGCCTTAGTCACCCTGCATGTAAGGGGTGTTGTTCTGCTCAGCAGCAAAATAAAACACCACTGTCAGTCTCAAACCCCGGACCTTGGATACACTAGACTGCATGAAGTACCACTAGTCCACAGTAGATATACAGCAGGATGTTGCTGAAATATATATATCATGCATCAGAATGTGTAAATGTAAAGGAAAGATAGGAATGCCATAACACAAAACCTGTTCTGTGGAACTTTACCAGCAGTTGTTGTGGAATTGCATTACATGACTCTGATAACAGAACCAGACATTCTAGCAGTAAATAATGTTACAGCAGCACTTCACAACCCCCACACAGTATCACAGCAGGACAATCCCCACCCAAATGTACAAAATACCAGTGTGTTCAAGGTACAGCAAGGATATAGGAAGGCATACTCAAGTACTGGAATTGTCCAGTTTCATGAGCATCCTGTGATAATGTCAACAAAATAAAAAGCACAAACAGTGCAGAAGTGAGTACATTAATATCCACAGTATAACTGTTCCCAAACAGTTCATGTGCCAAATGAAAACATCTCAATAACTACATATGTATGACAGCTAATTGTAGAAGTTGTAAAGAAACTCCATACTCCCATGTATCTTGTGTTAGCATTTCTAGGGGTGAGTACAATTCTACACTGTCAACTGTGTACTGGAAGAGGCAACATTCAGGTCTGAGTACAACATACAAATAACTGGCTACACCCTTAGCAACAGTTAGAAGAAGTATACCAACCTTCTGACTTACACAGCGGTGTCCACAGCAAACAAGCATGGTTCCCACTCTGGAATTCTGAAAGGGCTACGCCTACCCGGCTTAGCAATTTATAGCACTGGGTTGCTATGACTGTGAGTACTGCAAGTACCACACAGCAGGCTGGATGCAATTGCCAAATGGTGGCCACCATGGTACAGAGACCATCACATGCACATGTGCAGATACCTATAAAAGCAGTCTGTACTTGCTGTCCACACATGCATTCACGCCGTTGCAGGTATGGAGGGAGAGAGAGAGAGAGAGAAAGAGAGAAAAAATAAAATAAAATAAAAAGTGATGTAAAGTAAAGAAATATAACAAAAAGAATATACTGAAAACAAAATAATATACTGACAAAAGAAATTATATTGAAAAATATTGAAAAGAAACTATATTGAAAAAAAATTGAAATAAAAGATATTAAAAAAAATTGAAAGAAAAATATATAGAAAAAATTTTGAAAAAAAATATATTGTAAAAGAAATATATTGATAAAAATATATATTGAAAGAAAATATCTAGAAAAAAGAATATATTGAAAAAAAATACATATTGAAAAGAAATATATTCTGAAATAAAAATCTATTTAAAAAAATCCTGAACAGTAAAAGATATATTGAAAGCAAAACGTATATTGCGAAACTATCATACCGGGATATACGGAAATAAATACGAACAAATCCAAAAAACAAAACCACAAAGGACAAACCAACTAGTAAAGGAATAGGCGTACAGAAACACAATAAGAGCCGGCAAGAAATACGAAAAAACGTTTAATAAGCGCTTTCGGTGTGGACTGTGCCTCACCTTCTTCAGACAAAAGGGAATTCAATTAACAGTCTTTTTATATAGTAGGTTAAAAACAAGTCAATTAATTACTGGTACTCCATTATGAATTAAAGGAAGATGCCAATAAAATTTCCAAAAAACCACAAAAGTAAAAATAGTTGTGAAACCTGCTCTAAAAGCATATACATATATGTGTATGTGTATTATTTTGAGAATGTCACAATAATAGATAAAAAATAAGCATTAAATTATTAAAAAGTGAATAATACAGGCAACTGTGTATACCCAAAATAATATGCAGTCAGCCTAAGGCTATCCAATTTAAAAATGAAAAATTAAAAATGAAAAAATGCATTAATATATGCATATATGTATGACAAGGTTATACAGTGTCATAACTTTATGTGTAAACATATCAAACATACAAAAAATATACATTATTAACAAATAAACATTAGACTTCTATGCACTCATAAATAAAACAGTTAGTACATAAGTGCATAAAAATACTTAAGAAATAAAACTTAAGTATTTTAACAACTAAGTTAAATACATACAGGTGTAGATTCCTATCTCTGAGACATCACATACTCTGGAACAAACCAACTATCTATAGCAAACAAAGCTCCTAATTAGCAGTCATCATAAATAATCCTGGAGATTGTATGGGAGATAGTGAATACACCCAGGCAATCACCTCAGTGTCTCTGCTTGACTGGGCCATGTGAAATCTAAATAGCTGTGTGTCAGAGGCCAGGGTAGCGTATGGCTAGAGTTCTATAGGCCCTAGGGCCAATAGCCTTTTACCTACCTATGAAGTGATACACACTCACATGTACTTGTTGCAATAATTGATATGTGAGGTTGACTGAGTGTGATGGTGAATGTGTTGGTGAATGTGTCAGAGTTCGATATATGTGTGATAGCATAGTGGGAAACTGTTTCTGTCATGGTATTATGTGTCCTAGCTGTGATCCCAGCAAAAGATATGTATACAATTCGTAGGCAGAAAAAGCAGTATGCCATACCATCTGACGTAGTCCCTTGTTGTCGACTGGGGTGTCCCATTGTAGGCTAAAGCAGTACATGTATGCTTATTGGGTGTTACTGCTGGTGAATCCAACTCCTGTATGAAGTGTAGTACTACCTGAAGCTGTATACCTAAACAGCACAGTATGGTGTACATGCACATTTATTGGAACCACTGTTATGTGTGTTCCCTGTAGTCCTCACAGATTACATACCTCAGGCATAAGGTCTGGTAACTACTGACACACAGTACTGTAAGGTACACAGGTAAAGGTCACCTGGGTTGCCATACCTTTGTGTCTGTTATGTATGTCTGCTGTGTGTGTGGGTATGACTGTACCATGGCCTCAGTCATATGTGTGTTACAGGATATAACTGCTTATCTAGCAACATGTATAGTCTAGTACAGCAGCATACCACCTATATTAATGACATTAATTGACATCTGTACTTTAGAATGTTACATGTGCCACATGACTTTCTCACACATATTGTTTAATTGTCTTCCAGGGTAATGTCCCACCATCATAACCCTGCATATAGCACGGCCGAGGAGGAAGCCATCACAGTGAGCCTGGTGCAGCACTATGTGCTGCTGTTCTCCAGAACCAGCCAGGACCAGCATGAGTGGGCTGCACTGTGGCAAGATCTTGTCCATAGGGTAAATGACATAGGCATGCATAACTGGACATATGAGCAGATAGGCCATCACTGCAGTGATTTAATTAGAGATGTCCGCCAGCATGTGTCTGATATCTGCAGAAAACAGTTTGCCACAGGTGGGGGGGGTAGCCATCCACCCCCCCTCTCACCAGAGTGGAGGAGCTGCTCCTGAGCCAGGTGGCTCCTGGCCAACAACAACCACAACAAGTAACATGTATCATCATGGAGGCCGGAGCCACCCAGCAACTTGACATGGAGCGTGCAGGTAACATGGCATAGCTGTAGAATACTGTTACCTCTTTTGGTAGAGCATGCTTATGTGAGATGTGTACTGTGTAGTTAGACGATGTAGTGCCTAGTGTTGTGCAATACTAATAATTAGGAATATAATCTGTAGGCCTGTGACTGTCCACCGTTGTGCTACTGTAAGATTGCAAACACACAGTAGCAATGCCACAGTTGTTGCCACTGACAAAGTGTCTTATATCCTTGTAGATCCCTCTGGTGTGACAGTAAGGCAGCAGAGCCATGCTGGTGAGTGTGTTATACCTTTAATATTGCTAATTAAATGTGCATGTCATAGGTGAGGTGTAGGCTATGTACACGTAACACACCTACGCATAATGCATGCTGTGCATGTTTGCTGTGAGACTATGCACATCCTAGTAATGTGGGTAGCTTCCTAAAACACATACAATACACAGAGCATCCCACACAATTGTGGCAACACTGTAGTAGACATCGGATAGGCAGAGTCGATACACATGCACACAACATGCACACCTTTGTCATACGCAGTACACGTTAACATGCTACACATGGCATATTCAGACACCCGCTGTAAGGTCACACTACAGTATCCCAAACCTCATCCACACAGCACACATAATATACCTGAGGGGTAGATGCCTCACATGTGGCTGTGCAACACTCTTCAATACATAACACATTCATGTTAGGCAATGCCCCCTATTGGGCACCTCACAAACCCATGTAACAACTGGCCATGAAATGGTAAATGTAGCCATAGTACTGCAGTTCAGGTACAGCATGCTGTGTGCCGGTCTGGCACACATTAGTAGCCTTGAGTGATCACATGATGCTGCATGATGATGGCTCATGGTACTACACCCCATCCAGCTACAGTGGCCACAGTAATACACATATCATGAATTTCTATACACCTCAATGTTGTGTGTGTGCAGACATTTGCACCTATACACAATATGCATAGCAATCACCATTTGTAGAAAGTGACACACATATGTCTTGCAATGCTATGGGTGTATAGGTCACATGACACACATTGTGTATGTGTGATGTTTCATGTTGCAGTTGTGTGGTAGCATGCCATGTCATGGCTGGCACTGGCATGTCCACAATATGTCCTACACTCACCATAACCACTGTACAATGGCTATGTTGAGCAATGGTATTCCATCAGTTATACATGCACCACTCATCCTGTGTGTATACATAGCATGCATGTGCCACACCTGTGTCCACAATTATCTGCTAAAGACAGAGATGCTCTAATCAGACATAGATATCTATGTGACACACTGATACACATCCAGCCATGGTATGTATACCTGTGACTGATGGTGCACAGAGCATTGCAGGGCTTTTAATACCTGCACAGCAATGTTGTGTCCATGTACACATTGCGTTCCAGGCTGAGGCCATTCACTGAACAAAACACACATGCATCAAGGCCATGTATACTGTTATTAGCAAGGGCTGTCTACACTCACACTGCATGCTGCTGAGCAACACACGTCCTGCATCCTGTCACATTTAATATAAATGTGTGACTTGTGATATTGTACCCCAACATCACACACTATTGAGTATGTTTGGATTGCTGGTGGTGTGTGTGTGTGTGTGTGTGTGTGTGTGTGTGTGTGTGTGTGTGTGTGTGTGTGTGTGTGTGTGTGTGTGTGTGTGTGTGTGTGTGTGTGTGTGTGTGTGTGTGTGTGTGTGTGTGTGTGTGTGTAGTGTGTGAGTGTAATTGTGTGCATGTGTGCATGTGTGCATGTGTTCATGTCTTCATGTCTTCATGTGTGCATGTGTTCATGTGTTCATGTGTGCATGTGTGCATATGTGCATGTGTGCATGTGTGCATGTGTTCATGTGTTCATGTGTGCATGTGTTCATGTGTGCATATGTGCATGTGTTCGTGTGTTCATGTGTGCATGTGTGCATGTGTGCATCTGTTCATGTGCGCATGTGTGCTGACATCATGTACAGGTTGTAAAGTGTGTTTCCTGTCTCCCTCTTACAGGTGCTAATTCTGGGCTGGTTCAATGCAGCAGGGAAACTGATGTTACTGAGCATGATAGTGATAATGATGATAACGTGTGTTGAGGCACAGGCATGTTTGCCAGGGTCTATCATTGGGCCACTAATTGACACTACTCTGGTGTCCACCCCATCCATGCACACAGTCATACTGCCAATACATCCATCACCAATGCTCTTAGCAGAGGGACAGCATACAGTCGGCATTGGCCAGGACAGTGTGGTATCCATGGCACATGCATCCTGACACAGCAGCCATACCCAGATGTCTGGAAGGGTACCACATAGGCAGATTTCCAGGGATTCTTGTCGGAGCACTGCTGCCCATCATGTCACTGGCAGACATGCCACAGGTCTTACTACCTCACACATGTTCCAGGCTGTCATGGAGGCACAGGTACGTATGGAATGGTACACCAGACAGGGACTGAGGGCACAGGGGGCACATAACACTGCCATAATAGACAGTATCAGTGACCTAGCTGGTGCCATCCGTAATTACACTGAGGTCACCGATAGACATAGGGGAGAGACATTAGATGTCCTCTGCAATGTCATGTCCATGTGTCAGGAAAGTGCGGGACAGTTGAGTCATCGACGTGGACGTATGCCAGCAACATCAGCAGCTGGCAGTTGCTGCAGACATCCCTCAAGCAACAGCTGCTCCTGTAGTGATAGTACCAGCCCCAGCAATGTTGGGGGTGTGCTGTCCATAGAACATCCTAGAAGACCACATGCACATGGCTCTGGACAGTCCCAGCAGGGACCTGGGTCCAGTGTACATCCATCTACCTCTGGGGATAGTACCCAGTCTGGCTTGGTACCTGATAGTGTCAGTAGCACCCCTGCCAGGCACAGGTACCATATCCATGGCCAGAGATGGTGATCTGTAAAGCCTCGCAGGTACAGTCTGTGGCTGTCCCACAAGTACCCATATGTGGCAGCCACATGGTGGAACTGTGTGCATGCAGACATACACACACATAATCCAGACACCTAGGGCTAACACATACCCACACACATTACATCAACATTGGCCCATACCATTATTCTTGCCCCTCACACACACACACACACACACACACACACACACACACACACACACATACATGTCAATTGGATGGCTCACTGTAGCCCTCTGGCAGACCAACAACACACCCTGTGCATATGATGAAACCAGTGCCACCTCCTGTCATCTGTAACACTGATGCAGGAACAGGCTACCATGGTGCTGATGCATAGGGTGTCTTTATAGCAGTATAGCAATGACAGCATGTAGTCAGCAGTAGAGTGTAATAATATGCTTGAAGGTGTAGCTGAGCAGGCATGATGCATTAATGTTATGATTGTTATTGTAGTGTTGTGTACACCAGTGTTAGTTCCAATTGTATATCGTCCATCCACGTGCCCCTTGGCTGATGTGTGCAGTATTGCCAGTATGTGTTAGTGAGTGGACAGTATGTGTGGGATGTGTGTAGCACATATTTGCAGGTGTACAGTTGTGGTAATGGTGGAGGTGCACTGTCTGCATGTACGTGCATAGTGGACACATGGGCAGGGAGACATGCTCTATATTACACAGTAACACTCCATAGTTTCTATTGGTGGCCAGTATGCACTGTACTACACACATTTTGGAACCTGACTACACATGTGTGCATGACATAGTTTGACACTGTGCTGTGGGTGATACTGTTACTATCTGTCATTGTTTTGCATTCTGGTAATATACATGACTTCAACAGCCTGACCATAACAATCGTTAGATGATGTCTTGACAACTGACACACAGGTGTAGGACACACAGCAACATTTGGATCCTCAAGGTACTATACTATGCCAGTGACCAGTGGTATTCAGCTGCACCCATTACTGAGACCACGCCTGTTCGGCATATGGCTCTCTTACGCACAAGCAATCACAGTAGGGATATGTCTGTCCACGTGTGCTAATGCCTACTGTGGCCTATACTGCATTCTCCAGGTGACAGACACATCCTCCACAAGGGTATCATACAGACAGATACCTGTTGTCAAACCCATGCTGTAAAGCTATAGGCGAAACTAAGCATAGTCATCCACCTTTACAGAACAAAGTATCCCACAGAACATAGTATCCCCACAGTACCACATAGGTAGTAGCCACCAACATGATGAATAGGTACTGATGTGTACATGCAATCTAGTGTTACATCATCTTTCCTTTGATAATCACATTCCCTAAGGTATTTTGAAATCCCTCGGTGAATCACATAAGCAAGAAGGGGTCTGCATGCATATCCACAAAGGTTGTTGTACACCTATAATGCATAGTCATCATTGACAGACTCTGCTGCGTTTGAACAGGTCTGACATATGCCTCAGCCATAAACCCTCACTCACACAATTCAATAGAAACCGTAATGAGTGTGTGTGACATGGATGACCTAGGCCAGGTATCACTGCAGTGGCTGGCCTTGTCACAGGCATACAGATGTGACCTAAGGTCTGTGAAGCAGCAGCACAGTTTGGCAATGATGACAGCTGTGTACTTGGATAAAGCAGAGTTCACACACATGCAATAATTGAGGTAACATGTACGTATATGTATTTGCCTCACAGCTACCTCACATGTGCAATGCCTACTTATATGTCATATGGTGGTAAAAGCAAAACCCCAACCACATTGCCCAACACTGCCACACACACTCACCAAGTGCAGGATTCAAACCCCTACCTAATTACTTCATGATACTAGAGGAGTACACATTAACACAACGCGCAATACACATTACTGGGGTGCTCTTTTCCACAGGTATATTTGTAGGATGGTGACATCATCAGACTTGACAAAGATTGGTTTACCACTCTTAAGGTGTCTTACTACTCTCCTAAAAGGTTGCTCCTTCCCAAGGAGACCACACACAAACACAGTTGTTAAGTGCAGGATTCAAACCCCTACCTAAGTACTTCATGATACTAGAAGAGTACACATTAACAAGATGTGCTATGCACATTGGGGGTTTTCTTTTCCACAGGTATATTTGTAGGATGGTGACATCATCAGACTTGACAAAGATTGGTTTAACACTTTTAAGGTGTTTTACTACTCTCCTAAAAGGTTGCTCCTTCCCAAGGAGACCACACACAAACACACACACAGTTGTCAAGTGCAAGATTCAACTCCTACCTAATTGCTATCATGATACTAGAAGAGTACACATTAACATGACGCGCTATACACATTGGGGGGTTTTGTTTCCACAGGTATATTTGTAGGATGGTGACATCATCAGACTTGACAAAGATTGGTTTAACACTTTTAAGGTGTTTTACTAATCTCCTAAAAGGTTGCTCCTTCCCAAGGAGATCACACACAAACACAGTTGTCAAGTGCAGGAGTCAAACCACTACCTAACTACTTTATGATACCGCAGAAGTTTGCATTTACATGCCATGCTATACACATTACTATCAGTTATCCTTTCCACAGGTTTATTTGTAGGATGGTGACATCATCAGACTATACAAAGTGGGTTACATTAGGTGACATTAGGTGGGCTACATTGAAGGAATGTCTAAACACTTTGGCCATGTGATCATCAAAGGGGAGTTTACTATCTACCTGTGTCCCCAGGGCCATAATAACTTTCTCCGTACGTACTGGATTACCACCTATGTGGTAATTTGTGTGCACTTTGTTGTACCCAAATGGGATGACTATGCATTCTTTGGCATTCAGCTTCAGGGCATTGTTTTGACACCAGGTATCTGTCTCTGTAAGACACTTCTGGAGGATGTCTGTGATAGTCGTAAAGTCGATTATGGACCACAGTTACCATTCATCTGCAGAACTGTTCAGCCATACACCTCCCATGCTTACCTGTACCTCTGAGCAGTATCTAATGAACAGGTGGGGTCCCAGGACCAAGACCTGTGGGATGCCATTTGTGACTGGCTTAGGGTTGGACATGGCACCAGCAACTCTGAACATGTGTGTTTGATCTGTGAGCCACCTGGCCACCCATCCTGTGACATAGCTGTTAATGTTCCAGCTGGTATGCTTGTCCATGATGACAGAGTGGGGAATGGTGTGGAAAGTCCTTTGTGTGGTCCGGTTGGGCTGTGTGGACTATTTTCACCTCCATCTATGTCCTTGGTAACTGTCTGACATAAGTCAACTAGGTTTAGGAGCCAGGATCTGACTTTAACAAGGCGAAGATGTGGAGAGTCCAGTGTCTGGAGGTCTCCAATGTCTCTGTTTATGGGTTCCATGACAATTAGCTCAATAGCTCTGTAGACCAGGCTGAGTAGACATATTGGGCAATGGTATCCATGTTCTGTTGTGGCACCCCATTTGTAGAGCTGGATGACTGTTTGTGTATGCCATTCTTTGGGTCATAGCCTGTGGTACACTTGTGTCTGGACAATGAATGTAGGTGAGGATCTAGTTCCTCATGGGCCTAATGTAAGACGCAGCCTGGGACACCATCCAGTCACATTGATGCTGTGTTCTTAGCTTTGGTGAGGGATGTCTTTACCTGGATGTCCATGACGTCTGGGGCTCTGCATCCTTCTGTGATGGACACAGGCCCTTTTGGGGGTGATGGGGGGAGTTTACACTGAACTTGTCCCCCTGGATGTGGGCAATAAAAGTTGGTTTGGTGTATTTCTTTCCTTTTTTCAGTAGCTGACAGCATATTTGGAAGTTGACACCTACATGTCTGGTATAGCTACCGAAGGCTTTGTGGTTGTTATTCTTACATTCCTTGGCTATTTGTCTTTTGAAACTGTCCTTGGATTATTTTATGAGCGATCATTGTTTCCTCCTGATAATGATCAGCGATGCCTTTCCTTTAGTGAAGTTGGCTCTATCATGTGTTCATTTCCTCCTTCTCTTGTCTAGCTAGTTTATGGGCAACAAGCACATGATTGTTGCCCTATTTTTGGAGGAGTGCATCTTGATTTCATTTGTGATGTCTCATTCCATGCATCCCTGTGGATGCTCATAAGATGCACTTGTAAATGATTCTGCAGATTGTATGCCATTATCCTATAGCAAGAGGGCTTTGGAACACTCACTTTGGTCTTGGGAAGTGTGCATTTTGCAAATGTCTTCGCAGTGGTTTCATTGACTGGGTGGGGCTGCCGTTTGTGGATGTCCAGTGTGATTACTTTATGATCTGATATTACCAGCGAGGGGTTTATCTCTGTAGTGGAACACTGGCACCCCAGGTTGGTGATGATCATGTCCAGTATGTTGTCACCTCTAGTGGGTGTGGTGACCAAATGTTCAAGGGTGTTAGGGTTTTTAAACTCTAGGAAACATTGTGCGAAGGACGTTGTACATGTCTAATTCCACCATTCACTGTTTGGGTAGTTGTAATCTCCTCATATAATGGTGTTTGATAGGTCCTTTATACTTTCCACTGTTCTTCGGAATACTGAGTGAGGTTCCTGAGACAAGGTACGTGATCTGTTGCAGGCTACAATCTGATGGGCAGCTTTGACCAATGATAGTTGCACTTGCATGGTCTCCTAGGCTTCATGCTGTGCCACTAACCTGAAGGTGTGGGTATCCATAAGGTAAATGGGTACACCCCTTCCTTTTGTATTTCACTTGTGGTTTTGGGTCCCAAGGTTGGAAGGATTGTGAGTGTTTTATGTGGAGCATATCCAACAGCTCTGTGTTTGACATAGCTTTGTATGTTAGGTAGTGAACACCTCTGAGTAGGTGATATGCAAGGGAGTACGGATGGAGCATTTTGAGATGGCCTGTGTATGGCATGTATTTCAGGCTGCTAATGCTCTTTGTGTGGTATTGCTGCTGGCTTTTCAGTTATTGTGGTTGTCTTGTGAGGTACATAGCAGCAGTGGCGTTGTACTCTATTATAGTTCTAGTGAGTGATGAGTAGAGGGGAACATTGTCCTCTTCTATTCTGCATGTGACACATTTTGTGATGAGGTGTGCCACATAGGAGGGTTTCCTGACTACTATGGGAATGTGATTATCACAGTTGTATCCACTGTCCACCTGCTGTGACCCAAGGTCACTTGTCACACTTTCGGTGTGAAGTATACTACCACCTCTGTTGTAGTTCTTGGCTACAGAGTTTTTAACAAAGGGGATGACAATACACCTTTTGGCATTGAGCTAGAACCCATGGCTTTGACAGCAGCCATCTGTCTCAGTGAGGCCCTTTTGTAGGATGTCCACATCTTTTGTGTTTACAATTATGGCTCCTAGTTTGCAGTCCTCTGGAAACTTCAGCAGCCACAGACCTGCCATGTTAATGTTTACTTCAGGGAGGTAGATACTACGCAGCCTGGGAAGTTATCTGGTCCCATGGCTGCTGTGATACTGGCTTTGGAGAGTGTTTATTACCTGTGCAGCCATGATGACAGCAACTTTGCAGTCTTCTGTTATAGAGATGTGCTCTTTCATGGGTGAGAGGGGGTAAAGTTAACAGTGATCCTATCTGCTAGGATGTTGGCAGTATCAGTTGGCTCTGTACATTTACTGCCATTGAGCTGTACCTCAGAACAGATCTGAGTGTAACCATGACATGAACCTGTTTGTTGGGCAGGGATCACCTGAGTAGACAGTATGCAACAGAGTACAGATTGGGTTACATTCATTCTTGTTGCATAGGGTGACTATTTGAGGCCAGTAATCTTCTTGTTAAGGTACTTCATTGGTCTTTCTAGCTGCTGAACGTGCCTAGTCGGATTCATCGCAAGTGTGTTGTGGTACTCTCTGATAGGTCTGATGACTGCTGAGTAGTGGGAACCTCCTTTGACCTACATGCACAGACCTTGGCAGTTTGTGTGTACACATAGCATGATTTTCCAACCACTTTGTGAATGTGTTTCTGAAAGTTGAGATGACTATGCACATTTGTCCATAGATCCCTTATTATCACATCTGTATTTAGCCTAAGTGTGTGAGCATGCCCAGTATGACCATTCAGTATGTTGTTGCCTGTCATTTGCTTCATTTCTTTAAGTGTGTGAGCATGCCCAGTATGACCTTTCAGTGTGATGCTGAATGGATTCCACTACATTTGTTGGAATGTGTGAGCACGCCCGGTATAGACATTTATACTATATGTGTATGGAAAATCAAATTGTATTTTTACAGCAGGGCTCACCTTTGTGTCATAGATCAACAGGGATCATGCGGTGTCTGCAGGGCTTCCATGCGACACTTTGCATAGACTTATCAACATTTCTACATACAGGGGTGACAGCTATTCTTTGTACATTTCTATCCAGGAGCATGCCTGGTTGTTACTGTGGGTGTACATAGGATGTGGGTTTCACCTGACACTTATACACATTTGCTATGCCTGCACTGCTATGTACAGGACACCATTTTAGTCTGTACTGTTGCATATCGTAGTGGCTTGTGGCATACTACTGTACTACAGATGCTAGCGTCCAATGTCACGTATATTACAATGCGACTTCATAGCCTACACAACCCACATCACACCGCCTAGCCTGATGTTCTCTGTCTGCATAGGCGTGTGGGGGAGGTTACCCGTTTGCCTCTTTAGGGTCATGATACTGCATTTGTGTTTGCATTAGTGTACAATTGTCCTGCTGTGTCTGTGCCACTGAAATGCTGTCATGGCTCAGTGGTTCAGTACTGTGACTATAGTGCAGAGTATCCTGGGTTCAAGTCCTGTCATTGCTTTTTATTTTCATGCTGGGGCAGACCAGACTGCTTAAGGAACAGAAAAGCAGATATGAGCATGTTTAATTGACTTTGGTCAACTTTGGCCAACCTTGGCCAACATTGCTCAACATTGCCCGACGTTGAGCTAGTAGGCACGAGCAATTTTGTTTACATATACTAGATATTGGTAAAAGCTGCTTAGCACTGCTTTATATTGCTTGGAACATGGCAATCATGCCTCAGGTGGTGCTGCAGAGCTGCCTATGTTGGATGCACATACTACACTCCCTATACATGTTTGGAAACAGGCAGTGTCAAGTTAGGCATCCCTATTATTTTATGTGCGAGTCAGAGGGAGGTATCATTTCCAGGGTTCCTACTGAGCCAGTGTATGTGCTATGCGTTGCCTCTTTTCCAAGGCCAAGACATACTGGGCATATCTCCTTCTGCCTACTAGGGCAGGCTCAGGTTGTTCCTCCTCCGAGTCACGCTGTGCCTGTGCAGGCCTTGGCAATGGTGGGGGACTGTTTTGCCCTGCCCCATGCTGTTTCTGCTGCAGCTGTTTTCACTGGATCATATTGTGTAGCATGGCACATACCATGACAATTTGGGTACATGTAGTTGGTGAGTACTGCAAGGCTCCACCAGATGTGTCTAGGCAACAGAACCATGACTTGAGCATCCCAAACACATGCTCGATTACATTTCGTGTTTGTGCATGTGCGTCATTATGGAGTTTTTGTTCAGGTGTGTGTGCATTTCTGATGGGCGTCGTTAGCCACGGCTCCAGTGCATATCCAGGATCCCCCACTAGGTGACCGTCAGGGATGTCCCCATTGGCAAATGTCTGGTACAGCTGTGACAGATGCCAGATATAGGAATCATGGTAGCTTCCAGGGCAGCCAGCACACATATTCAGTATTATGCCCTGAGCATCACACACAACCTGGCAGTTGATGGAGTTGAAGTGGTGCTTTGATGTGTATGTGCATGCAGTCAATTGCACCCACTACCTCAGGGTATTCCGCTATTTGATGGAAGAGATGCATGTTGCTGGCCAATACCTCATGAGAATTGGGGAAATATACATGATCACCAACATGTGCTGAAATGGCATTCAGGAAATGGTGCAGTACCCTGGATGCTGATGCCTGTGAAATCCCCATCATATCATCAGTTGGTCTCTGGAAGGTACCTCTTGCTAGTATTCTTAGGTCAACACATACCTTGGTTTCCACTGGGATGGGTTCCCCTCTGTTGGTTCTGTGTGTGAGGCATGGCCTGCACAGCTCAACAATTTGCTGCAGGAGCTCTCTGTCAATTCTATAGCGCTCCACTATCTCCAGCTCATGCAACCCCTGGTAGGTTACCCTGGGTCTGTACACTCTTCTCTGTCTCCTCACTGTGGGTTGCTCAGCAGCATTTGCAATGGCACCACCCTCAGCATCTTGCACATGTCGCCTTATAATAGCAATGGCAGCCCCTAACATTTTTCTGTCTCATTTAGGCTTTTTAAGTTTTCACTTCTCTTTGTAGACTGCAGTGTTTCTGAGAAAACATGGGGGAATGTTGTTTGCAGAGTTTTAAGTGCTGAGCTGGGCTGGGCAAGTGTACTGCCTGTGTAATTGGCTGATTCTGATTGATTTCACCTGGCAGCTCTGCTAGTTCTCCTTGGTTAACTTCCTACTACTTCCTTTCCTTCCTTTTCCCATTTCTGTTTCCACAGGGGGCAGCACCACGCAAACAAGCGCAAACACGCGCACACGAGCGCACACGCGTGCACACAGGCTTACACAGACTTACACGGGCTTAGGCGGGTGCACATTTGTGCATACAGGCTTAGACAGCCTTACACAGGCTTACATGGGTGCACACATGCGCACACAGGCTTAGACAGGTTTACTGGTGCACACACACACGCACACAGTGTAAGCAGCTTTGCAAGAAACTTCAGTGATAGCCACGGCGTACACCTTTGGTTTCTGGGTTTCAGTTTAGACAACTGTAGACATGCCTCTTCCAGTCCTGAGTAACTCACAGCAACCAAATGCCACTCTGCTCCAATAAGCTTAAAGTCTTTTTGACACATACCCCCTCATGATGTCACCTATCTTCTACTCTGTTACTCCCCTAATCCTACTCTTACACTCTAGGGACATGGTGCACATGGCAGGGAAATTTGGCATTCACTATCCTTATACTCATTTGCATAGGATTGCCTACTAATGCTTGGTTACATCTCTCAGACTGAGCTTCCCCCCTTAGCAACCACTACTCAGTAGCCATGTTGTCTTCAGCCTGCCATTCACCTGCATGGAAAATGAATATTGTGATTAAAATACCTATTTGTGGCTTTTATTTTTTGTTTTTAGGGTTTTTAGAGTGCTGCACGTTTGCACAGCGCTGTGCTATGCTTAAACATCGGAGATCGAGGATAAAAAATTATTTTTTATTATTTTGCAATGGATAGAAATGCCAGTGGCCGTATATTTGGCCATTGGCATGCTTCCTCAACTGGATGCATCCTTTATTTGGAGCTGTCATAGCTCTCTTTTGCTATTTGCAGAATGGTACTCAGTTGCCAACCAAGTACATTTCTGCAAATAACACTACTCTTACTCGGACAGGTTAGTGTTTCCTAGATTGCAAATTTACCTCATTTGCATAGCTTTCAGCAGCAAATGAGGTAATTTGCATAAACTAACACTGTCCATGCAAGAGTCATTTTAGGAGCTCTCTTGCACGCCCCTGCCAGCAATTCCTGGATCGCTCGGCAGACATGTTGGCTGGATGGAGTCTTACTCTACTCTTAGACCCTGTGCAAGCCTTCGTGAATCCAGCCCAATACCTATTTATATCACACTATGCCTGATATATTGCTAGTTGTTTTTAGTAATTATGAAAATAAACCATATTTCCATATATACATAATACTTTAAAAAGACAAGTGAATTACAAACTGTTGCATGACATCATGTGAAACCTTAGATCATGAGGGAAAACTGCCTTTACAATATGCACTGTAAGTTGCACATCTTGAGAAATATTCAGTGTTACTTACATTGCTAATTATACAATTAAGAATATATTTTTATATTTCTGTGACTATCTCAATAAACATGCACTCATAGAGGAATTTCTTGTTGTCATATGAAAACTTATGCCTGGCAAACAAGAAATGTTCTAACAATATAGGTCTACACAGTTTCCAAGATATGACAAACTGTGAAATTTTACAAAAATATCCTTTAGGGCTTGTGCGCATTATAATATATTGTGAATGCACTATTATCTATGCAAAAACTACTTCTTACTGATAACATTGCTGTTTGTACAATTGTAATGCCTTTTATTTCTCACAAAATATTTACTTTTGTTTTTCTTATCCTTTTAAAGTTTTTGTTTTCCAAAATAATGCTCTGGAATGCAAGATGTGTGTAAGCTGTTAGAGGTGTGACATGCCACACCAATTATATGTTAATGAGTGAATATTTTATGTGAATTTGTGTATTTAAAGTGTATTTAAACCCCCCTTTGATTCTATGTCCCACCCATTGATGATAAACCTGACAGATGTTCTGCTTCCATCTGAAACTACAGGGCTTTATTGACTTTCAAAGCAGGTAAAACCCTTTTTTTTCATTTTTTTTTCTGTAGCCAGGAGCACATAGAGCAGATAAAGATTTATGTACTACAGTGAATTATGATTGGTTCTCTGATCATAACTTTTAATTTTATGTTCTTGACATATATGCCAGGATTCACCTCTCAAGCTTCACCATCAAGTTGAATTTCTTGGCATGCATATCTCAAATACATAACGTGGTTACAGTCAGAGATCTGTTCATAATCCTCTAAAGAGGCTGCATCCTAGTACCCAGAGCCATAGCCAAGGGTTCATTCTTTGACCATCAGGCCTTAATAATTGGTCTAAATAGTGGATATTCAATGCACTTTTGGAATACAAAACAACTTAGGAAAATCAGGATGATTCATTGTACAAAACTCATGCATGAACAAATGCAATATTTATTTATATTGTTGTGACAAAAGGAGATACTGCCAGCATGGCTAGCTGGAATTTTGTAAATAATTATGTCATTGGTGAATATCGAAATGATTTATACAAGATGCTTGTGTTACAAATGTATTAGAATTGTATGTCATGTGTATATCAAACTGCTTGTACAGACATGTGTGTTGAAAAGGTATTTGCAAAGTCTGTGTTTGAAATGTAACCACAGTGTGCCTTACTGGAAGAGAAAATAAATGTACATTCACTATTATAACTGTTTAAATGTATATATTTTAACAGTGGAAACTGGAATACAGGAGGTATACAGCAAACTTTAGAAAACTGAAATTAAATTACTTTATAGGCTAAGCAATAAAGAGGCTATCTCTCAAGTTTTCAATGCAGCTAGAGATACATAGTCTGTACTAGGAAGCTTTCAGTATTGTCTTCGGAGTGAACTAATTGCTACTTTAGAAGCATGAAGGAATGCAATTGTTTTATGATGTCCAGCATCTGCCAAAGATCTGAGAAAAAAAGCCATTGTCTGTATATTTTTACAGGTGGATGCTAAATACTGGCAGCTTCAGCAATGGGGTTTTACCTGGGAACTAGAAGTCAAATGACAAGAAATGATGTCATTCTGGAAGCTATCCCAGCAGTAATATTTTAGATATTAATTTGAGAAGTCTCTTAGTGAGACAGAGCATTCTGCATTCTGTCTTGGACCTGACAACAACAAGAAAAAACATTCACCACATCTGTCTCGCTCTAATGAAGTAATTTTCTAGGGAACAGTATAACTCTCTTAGATACAGTCAGGAATATAATAAAGTTTAGTTTAGATGTTTTTCTTTATTTGTGTGAGCCTGTACTGCAATGTTATTTTAAATATTTCCTGTGGTTTTGAACTTTGACGTTACTGTGAATATATATTTAGTATTGCCTTGTTCTTTTATTATTTATTATTAAATATATTTAAACCTTTCATTCTGGCTGATATGTGCAGAGTTATTTAAGTTTTGAGAGTACTTGCATATTTATTTGGTTATGTTTTGTGGGCCACTCCTAAGAGTCTTGTCCTTAGTCATACTACCATTTGTATTAATATTAATATCACACAGTAAAATTGGTCACCCTTTGTTAAGTGCCTTAAGGTAGCTGGCAGGAATGACTGGTAGCAGTGAAAACTACCTTATAGTCTGGGCAAAAAGGGGCATACCTAATAAACCTGTGCCAGCCTTTCCCAGGTGTCTGTGTGTGTGTGTGTGTGTGTGTGTGTGTGTGTAAATCAAACCTCAAAGAGTGTGTGCATCAGCTATTGGGCAGGGACACAAAGCACTGGTTGGACAGACAAGGTGCTGAAGGTCTTGGCTTGGTCACTTAGCTGAGATCTCAACTCTACAGCTGTGCCAGTGGGGAGTGTTATTAGGGAGCTGGAGGTAGGTAGAGGAATCAGCCCCAGAGTGACTGTGATCTCTGTGTGCTTTTAAGGGAATTGCACTTGATGCAGCGAATTGCATCCAGAAATACTGTGTGTGTACCTGTTATCCTCCCAGTGAACGTCCTCCCACAGGTGCTAGTGGTGAGGACTGAGGCTCCTTGATTACTGGTCCAGTGGTGGGTCATTACAATTGTCTTAAGGCTTTTATGCACATATTCTGCTCATTTTTTTCATTTTTAATTCCTATCCCTCTCTTTTATTTGTTCTTTTAGAATCATTTTTTAACATTTTCATTAACATGTTTACAGAGATTTTAAGGCTTCAAACCCTGGTGAAACAGTTTTACAAATGATGAGTATATGCCTTCAAAATGCATTTCTTAAGTTGGGTCGAGTGTTTATATGTTGGATCATTTAATAAGTTTTTATATGCCTCTGGATTTACTAATCTGCCATGCAGAACTAGCTTAGTCCTGCACGGAAGTGGCTGTTTAGGAGCAGGACAGCAGTGCACCATGCATATTAATGAAGGTGCGCTGCCTGAGCTCCTAATCTTACATGGAGCATGTAAGAGTGCAGGGGACATGTCTGAGAGCAGAGCTCTCACAATATACATGCCCCCAGAATGAAGAACAGTAGAAAGGCCAAAAGAATGAGCGAGACCGCTCATAGATGTCCGTATACCCCCAGCAACATCCCCCACATGTACAACAGCAATAGTAAATACAAAGAAAATAAACATATCATTATTTTTTTAATGAATCTGATTAAAGCTAACCGTAGGTACAAGGGTTTGCCCATCACTTAGCTATGGTCAAGCAGCTTAAATGGCTGAAGTGGATAACAAGGAAGATATATGGAAATGCAGCAATATAGAAATAGTGCAGTGGGCAGAGCATTCACATTACGAGCAGGCATTCCCAGTTCGACTCCCACTGCAGCACATTCCAATTTCCATGTAAAATCACATTATGACCAATATTTTAATCGCATAACCTACTAAATAACATATAATTGTGAGCTGGAGTACTGCATTAAATGCAGATGTGAGGTGTCAGTGTCATAATGTTGCAAAGTCCACAGATAATGGCATGTGCCCCATACAGTATATGTACACAAGAATCATGGATACAAATGGAAGGTAAAATGTGTAATGAATGATAACCCCATACAGCTTCCAAATCCCCCTCCTTCCCAAGGACCATTAGATATTACTGTCTAAAGCAATGCAGTTGAAAATGGGAGTAAGCACCAGTAAGCAAGTGTAAGCACCAATAAGCAGTAGTAAGCATATTTAAGTACTAGTAAGTGAGTTTAAGCCCGTTTATGTGGGGGTAAGCAATGTGCACACAGGTTAGCAATATTGAAGCTAACTCTCTGTAAGCATATTTAACCGAAGGTTAGCATAGCTTACCCTTGTGCAAACCCGCATAAACCCACTTACAACTGCTCAAAAGTGCCTTAATCACTCTGTATCCAATGGCCCTTGTTCTGATAACAGCAAAATAAACAGCCTTGCAGGTCTTGAACCCAGGACACTATACACTATAGTCACAGTAGTTAACCACAAAGCCATCACAGCAGTACAAGACAATGAGGTATCACCAAACAAATCCTCACTATAGTAAAATCAAACTGAACCTGTGAAAGGAATCAGTATACAGTCATATGTTCTATAACCCAATACATAACATAAACATGTGAACTGGAGTACAGCAATAAGCCCAGATGTGAGGTATAATTGTAATTGTGTTGAAGTCCCCAATAAAACACAAGGACCCCATACAATGTACATACAGATGAATCATGGATATCAGACATATATATAAGATGTAATGAATAATAAATCAATGCCACAAAGAAAATATAATGCAAAGTCTATTGTAAGCAATGCTAAGCATTGCACAGGCTAGCTTAGGAGGTGTAAGCAATGTGTAGGCCAGCTAACTCAATGTGCCCAGTAGTATACCCCTTTAAACAATGCCAACCTTAGGTAAGCAGGTTTTCCCATAGCTTAGCCTTTTCAAAAGTGACCAATCATGGCAATGTGTGGGAAATCGTCCCTACTTAAACCCAACAGGCAGGAATACATCTCATAACTGGTTGTAGCTTCCCCTTCCAGGCACTATGGCAGAATGGAGAGAGGCTGTACGCTGCCAGGTGCAGTGCTGGGGCATCCAGGAGTCCAGAGTCATGGCAGGACTCCTTGTCAAAGACCATGAGCAGAGACTGCTGCAGGGCCAGTACCAGGGTTCCCAATATAAGGCGTAAAGCCTGGGACAGTCATGCCCATGACCTCACCAATGCCACTGGCATACCCCGAACTGGTGAGCAGGTCAGGCATCACTATGCTGACCTGAAGCGGCATAAGGGGGACCTCTTGGAGCAGTTGATCCAAGAGGCTAGACTGGCAGGGGCTGTCCCAGCTGTGTGTATCACTTCACTATGTGTGTAATAATTGCCAGCTCATGTATATCATGGATAGGTATGGCTAAATATTCCTCTTATGTCCTTCACAGCTGCAAGTGAGTGGGCCATGAACCAGCAAATCTATGGGAGTCACCTGGAGAGGTTGCAATGTGAGGTAAGTTAGTAATACTCTTGCATGTACTGTCATAGGAAATAAATTTAAATGTATTAGTAAATTAATTGCCAGTATAAAACCTGTATTGTTTAAGGCAAGTACTGCATACACTGGAGAATATGGCAGGAAGAGTCTCATATAGTTTGTATGTAAATAAAAGCATAATACCTGACATTAAAGGTCTAACTGCAGGACTGCATGCGTATACTCCAGTATCATATGGTAATGTAGATTTGCAATCACACAATAGTACTGTTGTATTAAGCACTGTTACCCACACTGTGCACCATAAATAGAATGTGTAGGAATGCCTGTATAGGACTGGTGTAATCCCCAGAGGTCATTTATTACAACTGAGACACATAGAAAACAGTGAAAAGGCAGACAACAAAATCCAAATAGCACATGCAACTGAGACGTGAATTGTTGTATTTTTAGCACACACAGCCATGGATCAAATCCTGGCAGTGGTAGTAGTCTGCATACAGAATCATACCCCACAACTGTACAGATATGTCCAGAATTCCAGTAAAATGGCTCATATCTGTTGCCTGTCAACCTGTCCCCTGGGAAATCAGTGGGATGATCCCAGACGAATAGGCAGCAAACAGGAAATACAACTGATTGACACACATCTATGAGAACAAAGCTGGCACACTAGCAACTCCACAAAACCTTATGAGAGTAAGAAGCCATGTGTGTCCCAATTACACCCCCATGTTGTCAAGCTGTGGCCAGAGTGTGTACAGTAACAGAGTGAGATGTATGTGCATAATAGTAATGTGGAATCTGGTACTGTGTGTGGCAACATTCAGGTAGTGCTAACAAACATTTCTCCCACAGGTCTGTCAAATATGAACACTGTGCCCAGAAATACAAGAATGATACCCCGTACTGGTACTGTTTACATTGCTATTGTATGGCATTGTGACTGATGCAGTTGCTCTGAATAATAATGTATTACTCATCACTGTCGCCCACACTGTCCTACAAAATATAACTGTCTAGCAAATTCTGTATAACAATGTTGTAATACAAGGTCAGAATGCAAAACCACAGGAGAATTATAAGACAGAAAGCAGATAGGAGTTATACAGCAATATCTAAATAGCACACCCAATTTTGATGGACAGTGTTTTAGTTGCAGCAGACACAGCCATGGTTTGAATCCTGGGAGTGGAAGTAGGCTATATACAGAATCATACCCCACAACTGTACAGATGTGTCCACAAATATACAGATACCCATGTGTAGACATATATATGAGCACATATATACATCACATATATCTACACATATATAGATATATGCCTGTATGCATGTCTACATATATACAAACACACACACAAACCACAGTGCTGCATGCTACATGCAAGGAAACAGCACACATAGCAATACGCACAGATATCTACAGCTGTCAGTGTGTGCAACATGGACAAGTATGTCACATGTGAACCCCTTGTTGGGACCACATTGCCCTTGTCTGTGAAGTATGGAATGGGAATATGGGGAAATATGGCAGGTATAATTGTGGAGGTGGTCAGGGTTGGTAGATGTAGAGGACAGCCTACAGAGGTGGTATGTGACACATGTGGTGGGTAAACACCCTGGATGGTGTGTGTGGTCTGTGATGTGGATGTCCCATGAGTCCCAATATGGACACGATGGGAACAAGCCTTCCACCCACTGCTACTCACAACAGCAGTCCATATCCTGAAGGTGCCTGGCCTGGAGGCTGAGCAGGAGGAGCATGTCAGCCCTGTGAATGTGCACTGGGTGCCTTAGAGTGATGTGGCACATGCCGCATGTGTCTGTGGAGCCCGTTATGGAACAGACCCTGGACCTGACCTCAGGGGACAGGAACATGTCTGTGTGTGCCCCCGGGGGGGGCAAAATCCCTTGGGTTGGTTCCACCAGATGGTATTGTTGGACCATTCATGAGGAGGCCCCAGGGGGGGACACACATGTGATGTGACCAGGTAACATGGGCAGATGTGTTTGGAGAGGTGGCCAATAGTACATATACATGCTATCGTGTGACTGTTATAGAACATATGTTGGTGGTAATAGTCTACACAATCCCAGAACATGTCCAACAGCATGCATAGATAGCCGCAATAACACAGTATGTCAGATGTGCAGCACACACATAGCAAACATACCACAGGCATATATGGAACCATTGTGGCCCTGGATTAACAGCGGGAAAAACTGCCTTTCAGTTTGTAGCCTGCTACAGAACATCCTCCCTATTACAGGAACCCCACTTGGCATTCCTGAGAACACTGGAGAATATGAAGGTCTCTCCAAACACTATGTTATTGGGTGACATTAACTACCCAAACATTGACTGGGAAAACTACTCAAGCCCAAACATCCTCACCAACGGTTCCTTGAATTTATAAACTATAATGCAATGGAACAACTGGTCACCACTCCCACAAGAGGGAACAACATATTGGACCTGGTCATCACCAACATGGGGACTCTATGTTCCACACCAGAGGTAACCCCCTCATTGGTAAGATCAGACCACAAACAAAATTCCATGGACATCCATATCCCATCCCCACCCCCAGCCAAGGAAATCACTGTAAAGAATTTCTCAAAAGCCAACTTTGCATTTCGCAAGACTGAGGTGGAATCCTTCAAAGCCCCTGGGCCAGAGGATAATACAGCCCAATCCTCAGAATCCTTTACAAATGCATTCTATGAGCACCTGCAGGAATGCATGGATCGTGCTATCCCAAATAAAACCAAAACTCACTCCTCCAAAAACAGGAGACTGGTCTGGTGGACCCCGGCCATAAATAAGCTATACAACAGAAGGAGGAAGCTACTACATGAGAGAGCAAAAATCACAAAATGGGAAGGCATCTCTGATCAGTATTAGCAAGAAACTTTGATCCCTCATAAAATCATCAAAGGCCAGTTTCGAAAGAAAAATTGCCCTAGACACTAAAGATAATCACAAGGCCTTCTTTAGTTATGTCAGGAACATAGGCGGAACCTCCCAGATATGCTCTGAATTGTTGCATAATGGTACAAAATATATACCGAACCTACAGACATAGCCAACATCCTGGCAGACAGATTCAGCACAACCCCCCCCTTCCCCCCCAAAGGAGCAAATGCCTATCCCAACTGAATGTAACCTCCCTCACATCACAGATGCACAGGTGAAAGCTGCCCTCTCCAAAGCAAAAAACACAGCATCTATGGGACCGGACGGTGTCCCAGGCTGTGTCTTACACGAGCTCCAAGAAGAACTGAACCCTCACATTAAGTCACTGTTCAAACTTAGCCTTACTACAGGATATGTACCCAAAGAATGGCATACAGCTACAGTGGTCCCACTCCACAAAGGTGGTGCCACAACGGACCCCGGAAACTATCGCCTCATAAGCCTGACTAGTCTGGTCTGTAAAGCTATGGAGCGTATTATTATGGAACTCATAAACAAAGACATTGGGAGCCTCCAGACACTGGACCTTACCCAATTTGGCTTTGTTAAGGGCAGATCTTACCTCTTAAACCTAGTTGATTTCTTTGAAACAGTTACCAAAGCCATAGATGAGGGCAAGGTAGTCCACACAGCCTACCTGGACCTCGCAAAAGCCTTCAACACAATACCCCACTCGGGTATCATAAATAAGCTTACCAGCTTAAATATCAACCCCTATATCACAAGATGGGTTGCAAACTGGCTCAGAGATAGAACCCACATGGTCAGAATCGCAGGTGCCATGTCCGAATCCAAACCAGTTACAAGTGGCGTCCCATAGGGCTCAGTTCTGGGACCTCTCTTGTTCAGTATATACTTCTCTGAGGTTCAGGCTAACACAGGGGGATTATGGCTGACAAAGTTCACAGATAACTGCAAACTGGGGGCCATACTTGAAGCTCCAGCTGACACAAGCATCCTCCAAAAGGGTTTCACAGAGATAGATGCTTGGTGCCAGAGCCACGGCCTCAAGCTAAATGCTAAAAAGTGCATAGTCATCCCCTTTGGGAAAAACAAGGTGCCCACAAATTACCACATAGGTGGTAATCCATTAAGTACGGAAGAAGTAATTAGAGATTTGGGGACCAATGTAGATAGTAATCTCTCCTTTGATAATCATGTTGCCAAAGTGGTTAGAAAGACCTTCTATATAGCCCACCTTATCACAAAAGGGTTCGCATCTAGATCAAGAGAGGTCATTGTGCCCCTCTACTTGTCACTCATCATGCCCATAACTGAATACAATGCCCCTTTTAGGATGTACCTTACCCAACACCTGCAGCAACTGGAGAGACCCCAAAAGTACCTCACCAAGAGGATCATGGGCTACAAACAGATGTCCTATGCAGCTCGACTAAAGAAACTCCAGCACTACTCAGTTGCTTACCACCTACTCAGAGGTGATCTATGCCTGACGTACAAAGCCATGTCAAACCCAGAATTAATGGACATGCTCCACCTCAAAAAATCCAAGTCCATTAGAGCTACATGCTCCAGGGACCTAAACCTCAGCACAAAAATAAATAGGACATGCTGGAGGGACAGATTCATTTCCCAGAGGCTCCCCTCACTCTGGAATATCATCCCAATTCATGATAGACATAGCCCCTCGCTGACCCTCTTCAAGCGAAATTTGGACGCATGGATGGGAAATCGCAAATTCACCCCTGGGATCTCCCCAGTGTCCCTGCTAGACAGAGGCACAGTAAACTAATCTTAAAAGGGTACCTTCTGTGACCTACTTTACAGAGGTACAGTAGGCTAATTTAATAGGGAGGTGAAAGCCAAATACACTCTGGCTAGGCTTATAAATGCCCTAGGGCAGATAGCCTAGTATCTACCTATGAACCTATGAACCTATGACAATGGCATGCTAGTGAATAGTCTGTAACAGGCCAGCAATGATAGTGTCCACACAGGGAACATGGCTACAAACACATTGCAAAAAGAGTGGTACAGTACAATATCTTCCCCACTGGTAGGTATGCTGTAGCCATACCTATTGAGTAGTGTGTATAGTTTGTTGTCGCTGATATGGTGGGGGCGTGACACTGATGTGTATTAAGAACTGTGGTAACCTTGCTGCATGACTTGCTCACATCTGTGTCCATCTTTATGTCTTTCAGGCACGATGTCTCATGGAAGGCTGCCAGCCTACACAGCAGCGGAAAATGACATCCTGCTGGATGGACTCATTCATCACTATGCAACCTTATTTGGCTGGGCTGCCCATGATCAGCAGGAGCAGACCACCCTGTGGAATGACCTAGTCCACAGGGTCAACGATGTCAGACTGCACAACTGCAGTTTTGAGCAGGTCCAGCATCATTGTTCTGACCTGCTTCACAATGCCCATTTGCATGCTGCTGCAATCCAGGGGGATCACCTCACCACAGGGGGTGCCATGCCATCCATTCCCCCCTGACACGTGTGGAGGAACTCCTGGCCAGCCTCATGGCACCTGCCTGTCTGGCCACCCACCAACCGCCAGATACCTTTGTGGAGGTGGGTGCCACCCACACACTGGCTGAGGAGCATGCAGGTAAGGCCACATGGCACATCCATAGACCAAAGTTGCATATGCATCCACATCAGTACAGGTAGATCATGCATATCTAACATGTCATAGATATATTGTGTTGCTGCATAGTAGTGATAAACAGATGTCCATATGTGGTAGCATTGTGGAGATGTGCTGTTGATGTATTGTAATACTGCACTCACCCTGTAACACTGCCACAGTTGTGGCAACTGACTTTGCATCTCTCACCCTCTGGTGTAGGTTCCTCTGGGATACGATCAAGGCAGCAGCCTGTAGCTGCTGAGTATGGTTTATGTAGATGCTTGCCAATACACCGGGCATGTAATGGTGATGGTATATTCCATGCACACATCTAACACACCTACCCAGAATACATGCTGTACATGTGCATGTATTGTTGCTGTGAAATGCACAGTATCACAGAGGTGACCATGATGGGGTATTGGAAGGGTATGTCAGACACCTGCATGATAACTAACATCCTGTCATAGTGGAATGTGTCCACAGGGAGTAAAATAATGCTGGGAGACATGTTTGGAACAACACTCATATACAGTGCAACACCAGTGTATATACCTGTAGGACAATGGCAACTGCTGCAGAGATACACTGTGGCATAAGGCATTACAGTGGTCCACATTATCAGCTGGGACTAGGCTGTAACATGCAGTGTCCAGTGTATGGGACACTGCTAAGTGACACACATGTGTAGGGCTTACTTGTCAGGCATCTGCAAAAAGGCTGAAGGAGGGGAGAGGGGTGTCAGCATGACATACCAGTGCACTGCAGCAGGGATCCTAAGGATGCTAAGAATGGCTGTATCTGCACATAGTCAGGATCAGGACCTGTGGCAGCTGTAACCCTACCCCCACAGCAATAGTGATGGCAGTGTGTGAACACCAAGAGATGTGCACATGAGTGGATCTTGCAATCATGCAGACTAGGGGGACATGTGTAGGTCAGACTGAACCTAAACTAGCAAATGTAGATGACCCACACTGGTATACCCCTGCCAGGAGCAGTGACTGCTCATAGGTTCATAGGTTCATACTAGGCTATCTGCCCTATGGCATTTATAAGCCTAGCCAGAGTGTGTTTGACTTTCACCACCCATTTTAAATTAATTTTGCTATGCCCTTTTTCAAGGTTAGTATATTGTGCCTCTGTCTAACAGTGACACAAAAGTGATACCTGGGGTAAACCTATGATCTCCCATCCACTCATCAAGATTCCTCTTGAAGAGAGTCAATGAGGGACTCTGCCTAACCTGGACTGGGATTTTATTCCAGAGTGAAGGGAGCCTCTGGGTTATGAATCTGTCCCTCCAGCATGTCCTATTTATTTCAGTGCTGAGGTTCAAGTCTCACGAGCGCGTAGCTCAATGGGATTTGGATTTTCTGAGGTGCAGCATGTCCATTAATTCCAGGTTGGGCATGGCTTTATATGTCAGGCACAGATCGCCTCTGAGCAGGCGGTATGCCACTGAGTAGAGCTGGAGTTTCTTTAACCAGGCAGCATATGGCATCTGTTTGAGCCCTTTGATCATCTTGGTGAGGTACTTTTGGGGTCTTTCCAGTTGCTGCAGGTGTCTGGAAGGTACATCCCAAAAGGGGCATTGTACTCAATTATGGGCCTGATGAGGGATGAGTAAAGAGGCACGATGACCTCCCCTGATCTAGATGTGAATCCCTTCATGATTAGGTGGGCTATATAAAATGTTTTTCTAACCACTTTGGCCACGTGGTTGTCAAATGAGAGATTGCTATACTTGGGTCCCCAGGTCCCTAATTACTTCTTCTGTACTTAATGGATTACCACCTATGTGGTAATTTGTGGGCACTTTGTTTTTGCCAAGGGGGAAGACTATACACTTTTTGGCATTTAGCTTGAGGCCATGGCTCTGGCACCAGTTGTCTGTTTCTATGAGGCCCTTATGGAGGATGCTTGTGTCAGCTGGAGAGTTGATTATGGTGCCCAGTTTGCAGTCATCTGCGAACTTGGTCAGCCACAGTCCTTCCGTGTTGGCCTGTACCTCCGAGAAATATATACTGCACAAGAGAGGTCCCAGGACTGAGCCTTGTGGGTTGCCACTTGTAACTGATTTGGAGTCTGACATGGCTCCAGCAATTCTAACCATGTGGGTTCTGTCCATGAGCCAGTTTGCAACCCATCTAGTGACATAGGGGTTTATATTTAAGCTGGTGAGCTTATCTATAATGCCCGAGTGGGGTATTGTATCGAAGGCTTTTGCAAGGTCCAGGTAGGTTGTGTGGACCACCTTCCCCTCGTCAATGGCCTTGGTGACTGTTTCAAAGAAATTGACCAGGTTTAAGAGGTAGGATCTGCCCTTAACAAAGCTGAACTGGGTAGGATCCAGTGTCTGTAGGTCCCCAATATCTTTATTTATGAGGTCCATGATGATCCTTTCCATAGCTTTGCAGACAAAGCTAGTCAGGCTTATGGGGTGATAGTTTCCAGGATCTGTTGAGGCACCACCTTTGTGGAGAGGGACCACTGTTGCTGTACGCCACTCTTTGGGTACATATCCTGTAGTAAGGCTGAGATTGAACAGTAGTTTTATGTTTGGGTTCAGCTCTTCTTGGAGTTCATGTAGGATGCAGCCCGGGACACCGTCTGGTCCCATTGATGCTGTGTTTATTTGCTTTGGAGAGGGCGGGTCTTACCTGAGCATCTGAGATGTCAGGGGGGCAGCACTCTGCTGGGATAGATATTTGCCCTTTTGGTGGGGAGGGGGGGAGTAGTTTGAACTGAACCTGTCAGCTAGGATGTTGGCAATGTCTGTGGGTTCAATGTATTTTTTGTCATTTTGGACTAATTCTGAGCATATCTGGGAATTCCCACCCAGGTTCCTAACATAACTAAAGAAAGCCTTGTGATTATCCTTAGTGTCCTGTGCAATTTTTCTCTCGAAGCTGGCCTTAGACGATTTTATGAGTACCCGTAGTTTTTTGCTAATACTAATCAGAGATGCCTTCCCTTTTTGGGATTTTGCTCTATCATGTAGTAGCTTCCTCCTTCTATTGTATAGTTTGTTTATGGCTGGGGTCCACCAGACAGGACATCTGCCTTTGGAGGATTGGGTCTTGGTTTTATTTGGGATTGCATGATCCATGCATTCCTGAAGGTGTTCATAGAATGCGTTTATAAAGGATTCTGCGGTCTGGGCCATATTTTCCACAGGCTCGGGGGCTTTGAAGGATTCCACCTTGGTTTTGAGGAGTTTAAAATTTGCTTTAGAGAAGTTTTTCACTGTTGTTTTCTGGGCAGGGGGTGGGGTCGGGATGTGAATATCCAGTGAGATTAGTTTATGGTCTGATCTTACCAGTGAGGGATACATTTCTGGTCTGGAGCATAGAGTTCCCATGTTGGTGATGATCAGGTCCAGTATGTCTTCCCTTCTTGTGGGAGTGGTAAAAATTTGTTCCAAAGCATTTGAGTTTATAAATTCTAGGAACCTTTGGGCTAGGGTGTTGGAGCTAGAGTAATGCTCTCAGTCTATGTTTGGGTAGTTGAAGTTGCCCAATATAATGGTGTTTGGAGAGACCTTCATATTTTCCAGTGTTCTCAGGACAGCCGAGTGGGGTTCCTGGGTTTGGGAGGGTGGTCTGTAGCAGGCTATAAACTGGAAGGCAGTTTTACCCACTGTTAGTTGCACATGGATAATCTCTGATGCTTCGTGCTGTGCCACCAACCTGGAGGTTTGGGTATCTTTGACGAATATTGATACTCTCCCTCTTTTTGTGGTTCAGTCCAAGTTTTGGGGCCGAAAAGCATGGTATGAGGTATAACCTGGTAGTGCTGGGGTGCTCTGGGGAGCCTTGAACCAGGTTTCTGTTACTGCACCGATATCGATGTTCTCCATGCTAAGGAGAGTTTCGAGTGCATGCATCTTGAGGTTTAGACTTCTGGCGTTGAGTAACATTACTCTTAGTTTCTTATCCCTTGTGATACCTATGGAGGTGGGTTTGTCTTTTGAGCCTTGCCTAAAAAAGGCACTATGGGGGAAGCAAGAGCCTTTGCCAATATCCAAAAGCCCAGGGGTGACAGGTGCAAGCCGTCCCTAGTGCTGTAGTACACACAACAAGAGGTGCGACAAACCGTCATGATAAGGGTGTGCACACATATGCCCACACAGTGTGTATGCATCGTGATCAGCATCCACACACCTAACACATTCCGTAAACACTGCATGTGAAAGTACAGGACATATGTCACATATTGGGCTCATGTACTGTTAAGATATGCAGTGATGTGTTTCCATGGCAGACCAATGATGGGTGTGTCATATCAATAAGGGTGTGTACACCCCCATAGCCATGATATGCTCTGATGGTTGTTAGTGTAAGAGTATTGGATTGGTCATACATGGTCCACTGATGCTGAGAGCTGTGAATCAGACATCAGGCATTCACAAAGACATCTGTCCACATATCATATCAGGTATGTGTTGCTGGAAAACATAGGGGCTGTGAGCATTAATGCTGACATAATGACACAGTAGTACACATTCAGCAATGGGCTGTACACCTGTGAGGTGTGGTGCACAGTACATGGCAGGGTGCAGAACAGGTGCACAGCAATACCGTGTTCATGGGTGCACTGGTATCCAGGGGAAGGGGCTTCACTTAGTGACACAGCACATGCATCACACACATGTATATTGTTGCTAGCATGGATTGACTATAGCTGCACTGCATGCTGTTGGGTACCATATGTTATGCATGTTGACAGAGGGGTAATAGGCGGACTGTGTGTACGATCATTGTACAACCTCACCTGTATGTGTGTGTGTGTGTGTATGTTCTGGTGAGTAGTTTGTCTGCAGGATCACTGTGGTGAAGTGGAGGGAGGTTGATGCATGTAGGATGCTTTTGTGCATGTGTGTGTTTGTGTGCCTGGCCATGCATGCACATGTGTGATTGTGGGGTGTTCATACAGCAGTACCTCCCTCTGGGATCATGCATTGCATGTACATGGACTGCCACATTACACACCAGGAATGCTTGTCATGTGTGTAATCACAGGACAGCTGATAGTATAATATGGTCTGTAGCATGAAATAAGCATTGCGAGGGAAGGTAGACACCAGGTACACACTTAATACTGCATTCAGCAGAGAGGTCACCTACAACCCATATATGCAGCACTACAGATGCATTTTGGGAAAGTACTAGTCAACACCAAAGAGTGTATCCAAATATTACAGTTGTCTTATGATAGGCTGATTGAGCAGCATATCTGGCATGTACTGAGCATTACATACATGTGACACACCAGTGCGTGATATTATGGATAGAACATAGTAGCCCACACATATAGGGGCCATGATCATGATGTCCAGATATACACAGAGTGAACACGAATGACAGCAGTGAGGCCATCTAAAGCCACTATATACAGGTCAGGCAGGTAATGTAGTAACAGGTCTTGTGTTGTGACCACTTGTGTAGGCATTTAGAGGACTGATATGTTAATGAGTGGTATCAATGTGTGTATTTTAACAAGAGTGATGCAGGATGGGGTACACATGGACATATACATGGGACTGTCTATAAAGTCACGGACAGGTAGGTATTATGTGTGTGTGTGTGTGTGTGTGTGTGTGTGTGTGTGTGCGTGTGTGTGTGTGTACTGTTAGGCAATGCTGTACACGTTGTAAAGTGTGTTTATTGTTTTCCTCCACAGGTGGCGATGTGGGACAGGGTCCCTCCTGCATGCAATCTGATGATGGTGTCCATACAGACACCAAAAATAATGATAGTATTGTTGATGCACAGATCGGGTTGTCAGTGGCCGACACTGCACCATCATTTGACATCCCGCTTTTAGCCACCCCAACCCTGCACACAGTTTCAGTGCCTATACATACCCCATCACCAGTGACCATAGTGGAGGGACAGCTGGCGTTTGGTGGCAGTGCACAGGAAAGTGTGGTAACCATGCTTACTGTGTCTGGTCACAGCAGGCATAGACGGATGTTAAGCAGGGCACCACATAGGCAGATGTCCCAGAGTACTCATGGTAGGGCTGCTGGTCATCATGCCCCTGGCAGAGGCAACAAAGCTGGTACCAGCAGGCGCATGTTTCAGGCTGTCATGGTGCCGCAGGCATGTATGGAATGTTAAACCAGACAGGGCCTGAGGCTGCAGAGGGCTGCTCTCACATCTGTAAGCAACAACATCCGTGAACTGTCTGGTGCCATCTGTGGTTATACCGAGCTCATGGATAGATGGCATGGTGAGATGATGGCCCTCATCGGCAGTGGTGTGTCCATGCTTTAACGTGTGGTGGGGGTGCGGTGATGGCCACGTGGATGTAGGCCAGCAACACCAACAGCTGGTGCTCAATGTGGACATGCTAGGACACTAAGGGGCTCCCGTAGTGGCAATACCAGCCCCAGCAGTGCAGGGGGATGCTGTCCACACCACAACACAGCAGGCCATGTGCACATGGTCCTGGCCAGTCCCAGGAGGGACCTGGTACCAGCGGACATTTGTCATCAGCTGGTGAGAGTAGCACATTGAGGCCTGCACCTGGACGTGCCCATGGAAGCCCTGGCAGGCACAGTCCATGTGTCCTTTGCCGGAGGCAGTGAACTGCACACCCTGCTAGGTATGGTTTGCAAATGTCCATAAAAACTGTGTAGGGCAGCCACATGGCAGAACTGTGTGCATGCATACCCAAACACTATACAAACACACCTAGGGCAACCCCATGCCTGCACACACCACAGCACCATGCCCAGCTCACCACAGTACACCCCTCATGCACACACATGGTGTCAAATATATGGCCCACCCTCTGCCTTTGGCAAAGCAACATCACACCCTGTGCATATGATGATATCTGTGCCACATCCCTGTCATCCATACCATCAATGCAGGGACAAGCTAATATGGTTCTGATGCACATGGTGACTGTACTACAGTGCACCACAGTACTGCAGTGTAACATGTTGTAAGGGGTAAAGTATAATGCATATATGGCATGTAGTGTAGCCATCCAGCAATGATGCACTATAGCTGTTAGTAACACTGGTTGATTGCGGTCTCTATAATGTTATCCATTTGTGTTGTCGATGTACATGTGTCAGCACAAGGATGCCCTGTGCATATGATGATACCTGTGCCACATCCCTGTCATCCATACCATCAATGCAGGAAAGGCTTATATGGTTCTGATGCACACAGTGACTGTACTACAGTGTACCACAGTACTGCAGTGTAACTTGTTGTAAGGAGTAAAGTGTAATGCATATATGGCAGGTAGTGTAGCCATCCAGCAATGATGCATTATAGCTGTTAGTAACACTGGTTGATTGTGGTCTCTATATTATTATCCATTTGTGTTGTAGGTGTACATGTGTTTTCACAAGGATGCCATGTGCATATGATGATACCTGTGCCACATCCCTGTCATCCATACCATCAATGCAGGGGCAGGCTAATATGGGTCTGATGCACATGGTGACTGTACTACAGTGTACCACAGTACTGCAGTGTAACATGTTGTAAGGAGTGAAGTGTAATGCATATATGTCAAGTAGTGTAGCCATCCAGCAATGATGCATTATAGCTGTTAGTAACATTGGTTGATTGCGGTCCTTATAATGTTATCCATTTGTGTTGTAGGTGTACATGTGTCAGCACGAGGATGGTCTGCAGTCATATTCCACAACAGGGTATGGCACTGTGGTGACACCATGGTTGTGACATATCTGGGGTACAGTTGAACACTTGTCACAGGTTACTAAAACAGTTATTGCCTGTGCCACATGGACAGGTGACCTGCTGGGGTGTGTATACCCTGCAACCTGATGTAGACCCATCCGCATACAGGCAGACTGTTACTTGGCAACACTGGGACTAGATCCCTACCTAGCTATGTAGTGATACTGAAGTGTGTGGCTTACATTGCACACACCACACAGCGTTTAGGGTGAGGTGTGTCCCAGGATACATGTTACATGCAGAACATCCCCAGACATGTACAGTATGCTAATGGGGGATGTAATGGGTGTATATGGACAATATGTAGTGTGACATACCTTCATATACACATTAACAGACACATAACAGGCAGACACACATCCGAGAGACCAGGGCCTATCACTGCTAACTAACTTGAACATGTGTCCAATGTGTTACAGGTAGGCTGCACACAGCACATGCATAACTGGCCTGGATTGTGGTTTCAGTTACCTGTATGGTTGATGGTGACAGTCTTCACAGACATGGTGTGTGTGAGAGGTCACATCTGCATTTAACATGTGCGCCATTGGCTACTGACAGACATCCTAAGGACATCATAGTACAGTAGCACTGTTAGTACAGTAATGCTCCTGTAGATTACAGCAGAGTTATGGCCAATATATGTGGACATTCTGACACACTCTGGTCTGTCCAGAGGTATACACTAGAGGTTGACACACCACATGTGGGTACACGCAGGGTTATATTTCACAGGTACGTGTATACAGCTTCTAGATGAATACTTCCTTGTACAGTCATGTTGCACAGCTAGCACTTGCACCACATAGTCTGTAACACTGATGGATATCCATGGCTAATGTCTACAGTGAGTGGCATTTACACCTCATGTGGTTGTAGCCATTTGGCTGTGTGCTTAGTGGGACAGGCCTCATAATGGATGGCTCCTTGTCACAGTCTTTCTCTTCCATACATTTATGTACATCTACTTTTGGCTTATTATAGTGTGTTGTTCTTGGATATACGTCTATATTCCTATCCACTGTGTGTGCAAAGCATGACTGGTGCATACCGAGGAGTGCATGGACTAACATCTGCAATTGCCAGATATGTATGGTCCACTGTTGTTTGCAGACATGGGCTTCATTTGTTTAAGTGTGTGAGCATGCCCAGTATGACCTTTCAGTATGTTGTTGTTTGACATTGCCTTCATTTCTCTAAGTGAGTGAGCATGCCAGTATGCCCTTCTGTATTGAATGTGTGGATCAATTCCAGGTAGTTTGTACTCCAGTGCAGACCTTTGTGTTGTACCCCTTCAGGTAGAAAACTGTTTCTGCAGGGTATCCGTCGATCATTTGGCAATATGGGGACAAACTGTGCACGGGATAGTGTGTACTGTAGGTGATTGTGTCTGTGCTGCTTCAGCTACATGGTACTGTTGTTACCAGAGATATTCAGATGTGTACTATTATACACTGTGATGTTTTCTGTCCTCATGTACTGTCAGATGGACATTCTTGCATACTGTGATGTCTTGGGGGACAAGGGTGACCACAGCTTGTCCGATATTATGGGCAGACACCTACATATTCATGGTAAGTTATGCCATTCTGGAGGGGGAGCTGCAGACACTTGCTGCTGGGTCTGTGTATCCAGTTCAGCACCTTGGTACAGTGCTGGCAGAGGATCCCATACATGTACATCTATCAACATGACAGTATGGTCATATCTTGCAGTGGCAATACCTCACAGCTGTACAGATTTGCACAGGTTACCCAGAGTCAGAGGCCATGAGTAAGGACATTACCCCTATTGAGGTGTATGGACAGGTATGTAACCACCCATTTAAGTGTTTGCAGGCATAGATAGTGTGTGCACACAGCTTTATGTCAGACCTTGCACATTCCACGTTGCCCATGCTACCACCCCCCCGTTATTCTATCCTCTTCCATACATTATGCATACATTCTCTAATGCTTTCCCTAAGGTTATCACCCCATCACAGCTGTGTGCTGTTCCACATTTCATGCAGTGGGACATGGTGGACATGTTACTATGATTTGTCCACATGTCCTTGCATATGGTTTATTTATGTGGAGTGTGTTATGTTGTCATTTGGGTGTCCATGACATAACATGCAATGGCAGTACGTGTGAGACACAGGCCTTTGGCAGAGGCCTGTGGGCAATTAGCTGCTGATGCGGGCCAGATGTGGCAGGCCATTGCATTCTGTCAGTCCTACAGTCTCAGACCAACATACAGTATATTCCTCTGGGGTGACAGGGTAGGTGTGCTAGGTGTTCATGCCAATACCTTCTATCAGTCTTGATCAGGTGGTGTGGATGCTGGCAAGGTGCTACCTACAGCTAGGGACATGACTGCATGGGACACCTGCACTGCATGCTGCATTCTTTTGCTATTGCCATATACAGGTGGGGTCATACTGTACCCATTCCCACAGCAGGGATACAACCAGAGAGGTACCTGTGGGTGGTGTTTGCATGAGATGGGTGCATGTGTGCTATGGACACTACTTACATCTGACACACAGATATGCATGGGGCATTCCAGTTATGCTGGCATGTGCAGGTACATCAGCTGTTTCCCAATACATCAGTCCTACCTCCTTTGTGATCTGCAAGTATTCGGGCAGACAACACCAGTATCCTCTACTACAGGACCAGATAATGTGATGCATACCTGTGTACAATTCCTTGGGTGTCTCCATTTCACAGTGACACAATGTATGCTGCATGTCTGGAGTACTTTCCCCTGTTTACTGCTTGTATATCTAGCCCAACAGCCATGCCATGTCATGCTTTCAGATGGTGACACATATTACTGCCATACATTTACAATGGCTTACTGCTAGCATGTGTTATACTGGTGGGAATTGTCATTGGCACTGCAGTTATGAGGACTTGTCCCTGCCATCAGCAGTAGTGGGCAATGGCCACCAGGTCTTACCTCAACATGCATACATACTGACCACTCTCACACAATATGAAACACACACCAACCTAACACACCCATACCTGCATATTGTGCAAATGCTACAACCTATCCTGCTACCTTGTCCACCTCTGGGCATCTGTGCTCCACTGATATTATACCTACACATACATGTTACTACATTTCTACATACGGTTGTGGGGGGCACATCTGACTATTATGACGTGTGTGCATCGGATTGGGGGGGTGCACACCAAACCATTACTACATTTCTAAATAGGTTTGGGGGACACACCTGACTGTTACTATATTTCTAAGTTGGGTTGGGGGGAGCACACCTGACCGTTTTCTACATTCCTAAACAGGATTGAGGGAGGGGACATACCTGACTGTTACTAAATTTCTATGCAGGATTGGGGGAGGGTGCACACCTGCCTGTTTCTACATTTCTATGCAGTGGTTGGGAGGGGGCACACCTGACTGTTACTACATTTCTATGCTGGATTGGGGGAAGGGGCACACCTGACTGTTTCTACATTACTACACAGGATTGGGGGGCACACCTGACTATTTCTACATTTATTCACAGGATTGGGGGACACACCTGACTTTCTACATTTCTACACAAGATTGGGGGGCACACCTGACTGTTACTACATTTCTACACAGTATTTGGGGGGAAACACCTGACTGTTTCTACATTTCTACACAGGATTGGGGGACACACACCTGACTGTTACTACATTTCTACACAGTGGTTGAGAGGGGGCACACCTGACTGTTACTACATTTCTACACTGGATTGGGGGAAGGGGCACACCTGACTGTTTCCACATGTTTACATAGGAGTTGGGCGCACACCTGACTGTTACTACATTTCTACATAGGATTGTGGGGGGGGCACAACTGACTGTTACTACATTTCTACATAGGATTGTGGGGGGACACCGGACTGTTTCTACATTTATACACAGGATGGGGGGACACACCTGACTGTTTCTACATTTCTATATAGGATGGGGGGACACATCTGACACTTGTACACATTTGGTATGACTGTACTGATATGACAGGCACTTCATTTCATTATGTATTCTAACCTATCATGCTGACTAGAGGCATATCAGTGTACTAGGTCTTAGCCTTGATTGACCTACATATTAGTTTCTGACTTCCTACCCTTCAGAACTAACATCTCACTGCCTGACCTGCTGTAGTCTGTCTGTGTAGGCCTGGGGGGGAGGTTACCCATAGGCATCATTCAGAGGCCATAGCACAGCCTTTGTTTGTATTTGTCTACATCTGTCCTGCTGGCTGAGACTGTTGTTGAGTATGTGAACCTCCCTGACTGGTATGTGTGAGTCATATGGACACACATGTGGCCCAGCACATTTCTTGCAGTGGGTTTTGTCACCCTGTGTAGTACTGGCTACTATGGTGACATCAGTATTTGTTACATATCTCATGATGCCACTATAGGTGTCTACTATCTGCTAGCATATCATTCAGCCACCCGATTCCTTTGCATGCTCACATCCATACCATAGATACAGGTAACGACACATTCTACTGCAATCAGCAATTGGTAGGTTGAGTTACTTACCTTGTGGGTGTGCCAGTACTGAGGATGGTGCTGGAGGGCTGCCTATGTCAGATGCACATAGTACACTCCCTATACATGGTTGAGCACAGGTAGTATCATGTTTGGCATCCCTTTCACTGTATGTGCGAGTCAGAGACAGGTGTCTTTCCCTGGGCCCTTACTGTGTCAGTGTATGTGCTATGTGTTGCCTCTTTGCCAAGCCCAGGGAATACTGGGCACACCTCCATCTGCCTACTGGGGCAGGCTCAGGTTGTTCCTCCTCCAAGTCACTCTGTGTCTGTGCAGGCCTTGGCATTGGTTGGGGGCTGTGTGGTCCTGCCCGTGCTGTTCCTGCTGCAGCTGTTTCTGCAGGATCATATTGTGTATCATGGTACATATGATGACAATTTGAGTACATGTAGCTGGTGAGTACTGCAAGACCCCATCGGATGTGTCTAGGCACCGGAACCGTAACTTCAGCATCCTAAACACATGCTCTGTTATAAGTCTGGTCTGTGCACGTACCTCATTATGGTGTTCTTGTTTGGGTGTGTGTGCATTTCTGATGGGTGTCATCAGCCACAGCTCCAGTGCGTAACCAGCATCCTCCACTAGGTGACCGTAAGGGATGTCCCCATTGGTAAAACACATAAGATACCCTGTAGCTCCGATTGTACATACACACCCTATGACATCATCAGTGTTCACAGCACAATAGTATAAAGTGTGAAGGCACCTTACACACACCTGTGTATTCCCAAACACTGCACCATCGGTGTAAACAGATGGGGAACTTTTACAATGTACATGTTGGGAGCTGCCATAGCTGTGATTCATCACCATGTCTTAGAGACTGAAGGTGTTGTGGAAGATGATGCTGACAACCACTGCAGGCCCCAGAAGAGGAGAAGAGTGTTCAGACCAAGGGTAATCTACCAGGGGCTACATGATCTGGAGATAGTAGAGCATTACAGGGTGGACAGGGACATCTTACAGCAAATAGTTGAGCTGTGCCGGCCACGCCTGAGATCCAGAAACAACAGAGGGGAACCCATCCCAGTGGACATGAAGGTATGTGTAAGCTTGCGAATACTAGCCACAGGTACCTTTCAAAGGCCAACTGGAGATATAATGGGGATCTCACAGGCATCAGCATCCAGGGTACTACACCAGTTCCTGGATGCCATGTTACCACATGCCAATGAGCATATATACTTCCCCCGAACTCAGGAGGAGTTGGCCAGCAATATGCGTCTCTTCCACCATGTGGCACACTACCCGGAGGTACTGGGTGCGATAGACTGCACGCACATACATATCAAGTCACCACCCGGTGAGCATGGTAGGTGCTACATAAACTGCAAGGAATACCACTCCATCAACTGCCAGGTCATTTGCAATTCCCAGGGCAATATCATGGATGTGTGTGCTGGCAGCCCTGGAAGCTACCATGACTCCCACATCTGGCATGCCTCACAGCTGTATCAGGTATTTGTCAGGGGGGACATCCCACATGGCCACCTTGTGGGGGATGCTGGCTATGCACTGGAGCCGTGGATGATGACTCCCATCAGAAATGCACACACACCCATGCAAGAACACCATAATGAGGCACATGCACAAACCAGAATCATCATAGAGCGTGTGTTTGGGATGCTGAAATCACAGTTCCATTGCTTGGACATATCTGGTGGAGCCTTGCAGTACTCTCCAGACATGTGTGCCCACATCTTCATAGTATGTGCCATGCTACATAATATGATCCTGCGGAAACAGCTGCAGCAGGGACATAATGGTGAAGGCCCTCACAGCCCACTGCAATTGCCAAGGCCATCACAGGCACAGAGGGATTCAGACCACGAACACCCTGTGCCAGCCCCAGTAGGCAGATGGAGGCATGCCCAATATGCCCACGCCTTGGCAAAGAGGGAACGTATAGCACATACACTGACAGTGTAGGCCCCTATGGACTGACACACCTCTCCACCTGCACACACAGTAAACTGGATGGCACACACACATGACCACCTGTAAATTGTAATGTATAGGTGGCCTACTATGTGAATCCTACATAGGCAGCCCTCAACCATTGCACACACAACAGCTATTGGAACAAGGAATGTCAACACCTGAACAGTACACACACCTAACAGCATATGTTGTACTGTATGTATAGGTTCCTAGGTACATCTGTAGGTACATGCCCGATTGTCAGAGGCGATTCATCAACTGAGGCAAACAGTGTCTGCTGTTGCCACCACATCAATTAACCAACTGTTCCTCAGTGGAGCAGAGCCAATTGCAGGATCCATGTGTGTAATCACTGTTCCCCACACACTCTGCATGGATTCCCTGGTGTGTTAATGAGGGGCTCCATATAATGTAATCAGGGATGTAGTGGCAAAGCATGGGGAGTACCCATGACAGGTATCTGTCACCCCAGCATGCTCCACCTATGATTGTGTGAAGGTGTAGCACATTATAGTGTGTGGCTCACTGTGACATATATTCCCAATGCTGGAGCACATCCATTAAACATCACTTGGACATACCATTAATAGGTCTCATCCATATGTAAACTAACTGAGTTACACATTTGACTGCAGTATGGAGTAACAGCCATAGTACAGTCCACATACAAAACACCATAACATGTGTACAAATCCCAGATGCCCAAGTGGTAAATGCACTGACTGTCGTGCATGTTCCCAGTTCCACATCCTGCAAGGGACGTTACGTAATCCCGAAGGCACGAATAATGGATGTTGGATGCAGGTCATCACATCAGGTTTAGCACATGTTAGCGGGATTATGCGTTGGCAAGTGCTGGTAAGCGTCATTTAAACATGACTATACGGATATGCGCGAAACAAGGCTAAGCTTTGTTGAATATCACGCAGATCATGGTCAACGATGTCCAGAACAGGTGAAACTAGCATTATTCACCCCTGTACTAATAGTGCTTGCTCTGAAGGGTAAAACAACCACTGCCAGAAATAGAACACTCAATCATGTACACAATCACCTAACACTAAGCTACCTGAGATGTACCAACGGCAGGTGTGTATTGTGACAGGTTAAAACACAAATGTGCGGAGTCCAGGAAACAGTATTCACCGCCATGTATACAATGAAAGGTGTGTTCTCCCTCTCACTCTCACTCTCTCTATATATATATATATCTCTCTCTATATATATATATATATATATATATATATATATATATCTTAGAGTTAGAATGGGTGATAGAGAGATATATGTTGATATATACGAATTCCCCTATATCTGCAAATATATAGATAGGTCAATGACATGTACACAACCATGGAGGTACAAATAAATAGGATACTACCAACTATCAAATATGTCACATATCGACATGCGTAATCACGAGGCTTAAAGACCAAAAGACCACAGTACCAGAACACTAGAATCAAGTGTAATATTATCATGATGTTAAGGGACATTTAGTTATCGCTGCCGGTGCTGCGGTCCAGGTAGGTACTGTGTTCAACTATGTTTGTGATTGCTGTAGTCTGTGTATGTGTGTGTTGAGGGTGCTGTATGCATTTCCGTGGGACTGTAATGTGTGTGTGTGTGTTTGCATCATGTGTCTGTTAGTTCTAACAAAGAGGTAGATCATTACGATAGGTGTGGTCATAGCTGGTCGTAGGCATATGGTTACCACCTGTCCCACTTTAAGAGGGACAGCCCCTCCTTGGGCAGTTGTGTCCTGACAAAAAATATTAAAAAGGGCAAATGTCCAAGATTGTAGGACATAATTATGTCCCATATATTATGTAATAGTTGCATTAAATAGTAATTCCTGTATCTAAAATATGTAAATGTTACATGAAACATGATAAGTAGCTAAAGTGCTACAAGAATAAGTATGTATTTAGGATAAAAGTATGTTCTATCCTGTGTACTGACCGTGGGTATGTGTCGGCCTGTAAACACCGATGTGTGTCCTGCAAATGTCCCACTATGGCCATTTGAAAAGGTGGCAACCCATGCCAAAGAGGTTCAGTCACCAACACAACTGCAATGAGTGCAAATATCTGTGACAGAAATACACGAGACAGCTGTCATTTAGTAACATTCCCTTACATATTGATGTATTTCCGGAGGTATTGAAGTATCAACCTCACCTGCATGCTATATAGGAACCAATTAACAATGGCTCAATGTATAAGCCTGTAACAACCATAGTTTCAAGTCTACTAAATGATAGGTCTTCAATTAGGGAAGGAGCCCACACACATATATGGAATATGTAGAAATGCAGTCCCCACAAGCCTGTATATGCTATGTACACCCACCTACATCTCCCCCACACCCAAAACAATTGCAATACAGACTGTAATAACATCACAAACATCCACTCACTCAATTACATCTGCAGAAGCATTAACATACCTTGTGAGAGACACATTTGTAATGGCACCATGTGAAATCGTAGCTGTTGTATAATGGAACAGACGGCGATGTTACAGGTTTTGTTTGCAATAGTTCCTTATCAGATGGTTGAGATGACAGGTACACTCACATGTAGAACCACATACTCTAGCCATCACACACAATCCACGGGGGACATGAATTCAAAATATCCGTGTCTCTCCAAATAGCAGTTGCAATTCCTCACAACAAAACACATACAGGCCGTCTCCCCGAAGGTAGGGCTAAAGGGCAACGGCCAAGTGTAGAATTCAATTATGTCCCACTGTTGCCACGTAATTGGCGAATGGAGTAGCTGCACAGCTGATGTGCATGTAATAATTTACTCAGGAACACCAATTGGCGGCAGGATACCACATGTTACAGGTATCAACGTATATAAGGATGCCTTGCCATACATTCAAACTGTTTGCTCATACCATAGAACCGTTTAAACAGTAAAGGTGTAAGAGAGATATTTACAAAGACTCGGAATGCTAACAAGGTATATAGAACACTCAGTATGTTAGTGTATGTAGAACCTGTTTTGTATTAATTAAAGTGTATGCAATGCATAAAGTGGGAAAAGGTATTATGTAGTGATGTCTTGTTGAGCATAGTAACGCTTGTAGAAATTGTGTGTCCTGCTGTGGGCCACAAGGTAAACATCTCATACACCACAAGGGATGCTACATGAGGGCTTTAAATACAACAATTCCACACCACCCGCCATCAGTGGTAGGGTTTGTCCAACAAGTACGTGCCATAGCAGGGGATAGTATATGTTGATATACTGTCACAGTAGGCATGTGTATGGGCATATAACTAGAATAACATGCCTAAGGTGGTCCTGCTGTGCAAGTATGCTTTGCATTATGGGATAATGTTTAAAATATGTGTAATGTACAGTATTGTAGGTAGATATGTCAGATATTTTACACAGCATAACTGTTATATCATGCAAACAAAAGGTATTGTCTATTGGCATGTACAATACACAATAACAGGATACATATGGCTTGTAGTCACGGGACACTGTAACAGCATGATAGCTAATTGAAATAGAAGAGCTACTCAATTATCCATGCACAAAGGACATGTAATAGCTTCACAGGTTCATAATGAAGTACTATGCTGTCTGGCCAAGTCCATGTGTAAGCCCAACTACAGTGTTTTCACCGGCAGCACCTCCCTAAGGTAGTGTCCTGTCTGTGAACAGCAGAGCCATGTGTTACCTGCACCTGTGTACAGTACAGCCACTGCAGTGATCCCTGCCGTACATGTGTGTCTCCCATCCACCCATCGAGGTATCTCATGAAGAGTGCTAGTGAGAGTCCCTGCTTGATGTACATAGGAATCATGTTCCAAAGCATGGTGAGTGTCTGGTTCAGGAATGTATCCCTCAAGCACGTCCCACTCATCGTTGTGTTTGTGCACATATCCATGAGCATGTTGCTCTCAGTGGCTTTTGCTTATGTTGCTTATGTGGAGTATATCCATAAATATTGTTGTGGACATGGGCCCTGTATGTTCAGCAGAGGTCACCCCTGAGTATGCAGTATGCAAATGTGTACAGTCGTGGTGTCCGTAGTTGTGCCGCATACGTCATCCTTCAGAGGTCAATAATCCTCATGGTGTGTTAATGTTGTGGTATGTAAAGCCTTTGCTGTTCTGTAAGGTACACCCCAAAAGGGGTGTTGTACCCTTGAAAGTGTGTCATACGTCAGAAGTATAGAGGTACAATGGGTGCCTTTGTTCCAGCTACAAACCCATTACCGATAAGGGTGGCGACATAGAAGGATATCCACGCCACATTGGCAATATGGTTATCAAAGGAGTGGGTGCTATATACGTGTGTACTAAGATCCCATATAATGTCAGATGTATGTAGGGACTACCACCTATGTGATAGTCAGTGGGTGATTGGTGTAATCCAAAGGGGATGTCTATGCACCTTGTGTCATGCAGCTTGAGGCCATGTTATCGACACCAGGTTCTGTCATAGTGACACCCTTATTGAGGGTGTCTGTATCAGCTGGTGGATCAGTCATGACTCCTTGTTTGCAGTCATCTGGAAACCTATTCAGGGAAAGTCCCTCTGTGCTAGCCTGTACCTCAGGTAAGCATATACCGAACATGAGGGGCCCTATGAATGAGGAGTGTAGTATGCCAAGTGTAACTGAATTACAGTAGGTACTACGGTATGCTGCCCTCATTGTGTGGGTCCTGTCCGTGAGCCACTTTGCATAACATCTCGAGATGTAGGGGTCGATGTGCAGGTGTATGTGTATGTTGTCAATACCAGAATGGAGAATGGTGCTGAAAGCCAATGAGAGGACAATGTAGGCTGTGTGGATCCCCTTACCGTCATCAACTACCCTGATAACTGTATCAAAGGAGTCCACCAGGTGTAGGAGCCATGGTCTGGCCCTAACAAATCCAACTTGGGTGGCATCAAAGGTCTGGAGCCCACCAATGTCTCTGTGAATGACTTCCATGATGATGCGCCCCATAGCCTTGCAGAACAGTCCAGTCAGGCGTATAGGGAAATAGTCCCTCTGGTTCATTGTGACGCCACCTGTGTGGAGTGTGATAACTGTTGCTGTGTGCCATTCAGGGGCCACAATGTCTGATACAAGGCTATTAGTGAATCTGGTGGCCAAGTGGGGAACCATGTCGTTCTGAGGTTTGTGTAAATCACAGCCTGGGATGTTGGAGGGTCACATGGAGTCTGTGTTCCAGGCCTTAGAGAGTGCAGGTTGGAACTGTGTAGTTGTGACCACAGGGACTCTGCATTGTTCCTGTATGGATTTTGGCCCTGTAGGGAGTGAGACTGTAAAGTTAGCATTGAACCTATCTGCCAGGATGTTGCCAATATCAGTCGGTTCTGTAATGTTCCTGCCTAACTGTCGTATGTCAGAGCAGATGTGGGTATTGCCATTGAGTACTGACATACCTCCGTAATGCTTTGTGGTAGTCCTTGGAATGTGTCACAGTAATGTTTACATAGCTAGCTTTGGAGGATGTGATAAGGGATCCCGGATTACTACTGAGGCTGACCAGTGAGCTACCCCACCCATGGGATTGTACTCCACTTTGCAACATTCTCCACCTTTTGTTGTACATTATGTCCATGGAACTGGACCCTCAGAGTGGCATCCGTTATCTGGTGGGTACCATCATGGCTCTGTTTGGGATAGCATGATCCATGCAGTCGTGTAAGTGCTAATGAAGTGCACTGGTGTATGTTTCAGCATTTGTAAGTACATTGTCCATCTGCATGGGTGTCATGACGTTTACTACCGCTGTCATAAGATGTCTGAAGTAGGCCTTGTAGAAATCTTGTACTGTGTATTCCGTGAAGGGTGTGGTGCCGGGATGTGGATAACAGGGGTGATTAGCATATGTTCGGAAATTCCAACGAGGGGATAACCCCAGGTGTGGAACACCAGTCACATGTTGGCAATGTCCATGTCTAGGATATTGTTGGCCTTGGTGGTGGTGTGTATGGGTTGATCCAGCCGAGTGGAGGTTATGAATCCCAGAAAGCGTTGGCCTAATGTGTCGGTACATGAGTAGGTATCCCAGATAAGCGTGGGGTAGTGTCAGTCTCACATCAGTAGTACCTGTCTGAACCCTACTGTCCAGTACACCAAGAAATGAGGGCTGGTAACTGTGGGGTACGTTGTTGAATCCATAGCAAGTTACAATGTGTATAGCAGTTCTGGCCACAGTTAGTTGCAAGTGGATCACCTCTGATGCATTGTGCTAAGTAACCAGCCTGGAGGTGTGTACATCCTTGTGAAATATGGACACATGTCCGCCATGGGTGTTCCGGTCCTGGTTACATGACTAAAAGGTGTGGTCTGCGTATAACCTGTCAGTGCAGGTGTACTCTCCGGAGCCTAGAGGCAGGTCCCAGTCACTGCAGAAATGTCGAAGTGGTCCATTATAAGGAGTGCCTCACCTGAGTGCATTAGAGATGAAGATGTCAAGCATTGAGTAACATTACCCCAGGTTTTGCTTGCCTGTTCCTGTTCTGGTGGTGAATGTTATTGGAAACTATCCAAGACAGGCCGTATAGGAGCAGCAAGAGGCTTACATGTTATCTGTAATCCCAGGGCCGACAGGTGCAGGTCATCTGTGCCAAATCATTGTGTTTTGTTGACCATGTCATTCAAAGCAGACAGATACTGGATGCCTGTGGAATGACAGCAGAAGCATAGGCAACTGTTGAAGTGAAACATTCAGTCGTACAGTGGTATCAGTCTGGATGAATGCAGAATGCTTCTCAGGGCTTGGGCGATACCTTCTGGGCTACAAGACCGGAGAGCTATTGCATGTCCCTGTACATGTAGTCCAGGAAGTTACATCTCAGGGCAGTCACACTAACTTGGAGAATGACAGTCAAATTGTACCTGGTGAGGTGTGGCATGGGTGCATAGGTTATGTTGTGGATCTTGTTACCCGACAGCCAAATGTAAGTGACTATCACCTTGTGTAGCCTGCTGAGTGGGACATCAGTGTGACCGCCTACAGAGTCACCTATGGTTGGTGTGTTGGGTATGTTATAACACCCTATTGGCTGTAGTTGATGGGCACACATGAGTCTGTGGGCTATAAGTAATTGGTGTTGTGTTTGGCGATGGGGGCTGCCTCTGTTGTCTACACAGAGAGTATGGAGAGGTTCTGCAAATGTCGTAGTCATACTATGTGTGGCCTGTGGTGGTGGAGATCTAGTGAGACTATGTGATGAGTGGGGTGTGTTGCAAATATTTAATATCCTCACATGAATGTCAGGTTCAGTCTGGGTTGGTGAGAGCATTACTCCCAGCATGGTTACATATGTGCATCTCCCACAGGCTGTAGTGTCGTATGTTGGGAGGTGAGCATTGACTGTGTACATGAGACAATTGCTCTATTGCATCCTAGACTGGATACTCATTAAAAAACCTCAACATGCATACAAAGTAGGGATTTTCCCTGACAATCTCAGTGACCATTCTTTAACCTACCTGATCAGGGAAAAAAATAATGTCCCCCACTCAATCACTTACAGAACAATTAGATACAATAGAGACTTTGACCCAGAATTATTCCAAAATGAACTCAAAGCCTGTAATTGGACCCCCTTAAAAAGTCTACCTCTCACTGAGGCAGTTAACTACTTTAACTCTAAATTTCTAGCAATCCTTGACCACCACGCTCCAAAACGGAACATAAGAATTAGAGCCAAGCCTGCCCCTTGGCTGACCAAGGACACCAGACAAAGCATGCTACTCAGAAACAAAGCCTGGGCCAAGTGGAGAACTACTAAAAGTACTTCAGATCACCTCACTTATAAACAGCTGAGAAATAAAACAAAACTAGCTATTCTCTTAGACAAGAAACATTTCTACATGAACACTCAAACCAAACACCAAAATAACCCACAAACATTTTGGGCAAGTATCAACAGACTACTTCACCCAGGCCAAACTAAAACTCCCAACCCTACAGGCAGTCAAAGAGAAAATCCTAGACAAGCAGCAAATGCCTTTAATACCTACTTCACAGAAGCTATAGAAGCACTAGCTAACCAACTTTCTCCTGATATTACATTCCCTCCAAACACTAACAAGACCTTAGCCCCTACATTTCAGTTACAACCTGTCCCCACACAAGATATCTGTAGACTTATCCAAAAACTTAAACCTTGCACTCCATCAGCAGACCAGTTACCAGCAGAATATTTGCAGAAAGCTGCCAAAGCTATAGCCTACCCAATTGCCATCCTCATTAACAGAACTATCGCCGCGGGAGAAATCCCTATTATCTGGAAAATCTCACACATCATCCCACTTCATAAAGGAGGGAACTCAAGTGACCACTCTATCGCCCAATAGCTCTATTATCCCCATTGGCAAAAATAATGGAAAAATGCATCCAAAAGCAACTACTTAACCATCTAACTCAAAACAATTTGCTAGCTGATTGCCAACATGGTTTCAGGCCTCACCACAGTACTACGACTGCCCTCCTGTCCTTCTGCAACTCTATTAACCAAAACAGAAACAACAACATCCTCACATCAGCTCTCCTTATAGACCTGTCTAAAGCTTTCAATATGGTTAATCACCAGCTATTAATAAACATTCTTACACACCTCGCATTCGATACTCAGGCTATAAACTGGTTCAGAGCCTATCTTACTAACAGACAGCAAGCAGTCCTATGGGATAATCAACTATCCTCCCTACTGCCTGTCACCCTAGGTGTCCCTCAGGGCTCTATTTTAGGTCTACTCCTCTTCTCAATTTTCATTAACGACTTACACTTAGCTATTCCACAAACTACATGTTTACAATATGCTGATGACTCGACAATTTTATGCTCAGCTAAGACCACATCTGAACTTTTACTAAAAACACAAGAAACATTTAATAAAGTCGAGTCTTGATTTCTTCAACGCTGTCTTCTACTTAACCCCAAAAAAACGAAGCTCCTACTATTTTCACCAACCCAAAAGCACACCCTTAGTGATTTCACTGTCCTATCAAAGAATGGTACTCACATACAACCTGACTTAACAACAAAACTATTAGAGGTTACTATTGACAACAACCTTACTTTCAATGAGCATATTAACAATACTGTAAATATAGTCAACAAAAAAATGGGTGCCCTCTACAGAATTAAGCCATTCCTCACTCCTTTAGCTAAAACAAGTATTGCCCACTCCCACCTTATCTCCTCACTTCTATATGCTTCTACTATCTATACTCACCTTTCAAAAAGTAATCTCTCTAAACTGGTTAAATCTTACAATAACATTGCTAGATTTGCCACTGGACGACCATTTAGAACACACCATTGCCAGAATCTATCTCAACTAGGCTGGCTTGAATTTCAAAATCTACTTGGGTTTAACCAAATTACATTGGCCCACAAAATACTTTACCAGCCAAGGAAGACCCCAATTCTATCTACCCTTATTACTCCCTACCTGAATCTAAACTCCCTGCGCTCCTCAAATAAACTACTCATCTGCACCAGCAAATCCAACAACAGGGCCGGTGATGCTCTTTTCTCTAATGTAGTTGGGAAAAATGGAACCTTCTTCCTCCTGATCTCACCTCTATTTCCTCTCTAACTAACTTCAAACCAAAACTTAAAATATAGCTAAAAAAACACTGGCTTTGCCCTAGTTGTAATCCTGACTAACTTCTGCCTTAGGCGATTATGTTAAACCCTCTTTCTTCTTTTATTTTTCACCATCAGACGTCTATGTCGGTGAAATCCTTAATAAATATAGTCCTTCGAATTTATTAGAAAATTAGATTTCTTAAAAGTCTATTTTTGCTGCTATTTTTTCCTCTCAATATATGAACAAGGTTCTTTTTTGTTTATAATATTATAACTCCTAGTTCATCTTTATTTCTCTTTATCTTTTTTCCTTCTTTCTTCTTATCAAGGTTGGAATAATGTTAAAAATGTGCATAGATTCCTCATATTTTTGTCATTGTTATACTTATATGTTTAAGTTAGTATTAACAAATTGTACAATTGGAGCTTATCTCCCCGGGCCTCTACTGAAAATGGATATTCATCCAGTTGGACTAGCCCAGTTAACAAATGTAAAATAAAATAAATAAATATTGCCTCATGTTTGCCATATTCAGCATATAAACAGGCAATAACACTGGTAAGTGACACTTGGACATGCCTGTATATTCAACAATGTCTCACAAGATATGTGAGGTACGTGTGTACAACAGCTGCTGTACTGTAAGCAAGCTGGAAATGTAAAGACAGACAGTGTACTTGTAAGAAATGAGTTGGAATGGGTGCTATAGTAATTAGTAGCTCATGAAGTGCTTACATGTTCTGAACAAGTGCTGAGCATGAATATGCAATACAAATAGGGTGTTGGATAATATAAACCCACTGCAACCCGCAAGTGGAGACGCTAGTCATAATTGGAGGCACTGCACTATTACCCTGCTGAGTATGGTCTGCAAGTCTATGAATCTTTATAAATGTAGATGTTAGCAGTACAGATGTAGATGACAGTACAGATGATTTCACACTGCATAGCATACCTGTGACAGGTCATAGGACATCATCATCCATACTGTGTTCCAGCTACACTGAGTATACTAGATGTACCTTTGTATGTCACAGTAGTGTTCTACCAGTGACCTGTTGACAGAAGCAACACTACAAAAGGTGTCTGAGTGACATGTACATATCACACCAGTGGCAGCTACAGTAAAACAGGGTTAATGTTTTGTACTCCCCCCTCATTGTAGCCCATACCACACAGACAAATGGGAGGCATCTGCATATGTAAGGATGTGAATGGCCATGAACTAGGAGCAATAACTGTCTCAGTGTTGCAGAGAACATACAGAATGGGCTTTGTGGATGGGGTGCGTGACATATGTGCACAATCTGACAGCTGCTAATAGCATTGTCACCGCTAGGTGAATAACCCTGTACCCATTAACTACCACCTAGGCAGCAGTCGACATTATGGACACTGTGTGTAAGGGATGGTGCTGTGCAGTTCACCTCCATGAGCTGGTGATGTCTCCAGGCCTATTAGGTAGTCATATGAGGCACCCATGTCATGACAGTGTGCCATCCATGAGCATGGAGATCATTGGACAGGCATACTAAGCACTCGGGTGACCAATATTGGATCACATATCACCTTTAAGGGGTATTGGTCATGTGTGGATGGGCGATACCAGCCTTCACAATCCTCACCTACACTATGCAGCATGCTGGCTACCTTGCATAAAGACACATGCTACACTGTGATGCTGGACATGCTACACGTACAAATCCTGATCTGAAAGACATACGTCATGGACAGCCACCATCCTACTACAAGGATCGCCACATGCTGGACAGATCCCTGTGCCATACATATTACATACTCCTGCCATACCATGCAACCCTGTCCATCAAAGCTGCACATGTCATCTCTGTCATACATGGTGCGATGACCACATGGTAGATGTATCATTAACTGTCTGGAGCAGTAATGTGGCACTGATGCACCTGGTGGTGGCAAAATGGCTATCGGATACAGCTAGAAAACCTTGCCCGTACATGCTATAGTTGATAACCATCCCTGCGAATAACATACAGCTAGCCATTGTCGCATGTGTATCACATGTGCAACACAGGTGATATGTGGCAGGATGTTGAACTGCTGTACAGTGCTGTGTACATGTATATGGCAAAACACATGCATGTAAAGGTTTCCGTGTGCATGTCTGCATTGTCACTGCTCATGTCCGTTAAGGCAGTGTATGTGTTGATATGTGACATATACACAGCATCAAGGTCAACAGCATTACTGTGGACACATCCAGGCATGTGCTGATAGGTAAGAACACCAGTACAGGCAAACAGACATGCCCACATCAAGACAGCATTCACATGGAGTATGAGCAATGTAATGAGGTGACACACATATATGGTGATGATATCCAATGCACATGTGTGTGACACAAACATGTCAGTCATGTCAATGTCATAATGATTTGCAAAGATAACTGTTCATATGTACTAGATTTAATACAAATGTATGTGCAGCTTTATCTCTCTACATCTCTGTGATACTGTGACCTGTCTCCATCATTATGTCTTCCAGATAATGCCTCGTTCACACCTGCCAGTATATAGCCACCTGGAGGATGATGCCCTCATACAGTACTGCCATGATAACTATGAGGTGTTGTTCAGCCATGTGCCACAGCATGCCCAGCAGTGTGACAACCTGTGGCAGGAACTTCGCAGGAGGGTTAATGATGTGGGTGGCCATAACTGCACCTATCAGCAGGTGCGCAGACACTGCACGGACCTGATAAAACATGCAAAACAGCGTGCCAATGCAATCGCCAGGGAACAAGGTGGAACAGGTGGTGGGCCACCAACCCAGCCCCCACTTACACCTACCGAGGAGCTACTGGCTAGCCTGGTGACACCCTCAGAACAGCATCCACAAACACTAGCTGCCATCATGGAGGTGGGTGTCTCCCAACCACTGAGCCTGGAGTTGCCTGGTAAGTCACTACTGCACATATGACTATTATATCCCATTTAGTTGCATGTGTCACTGTACAATATGTAATGTAACATCATATGCAAGGTATATTTACACACATGCCGCATACTATAGTATGCTACCCTGTGTATGCACACATGTGCATACTATATGCTATTGTACAGGTGAATGTGTTAACATGCACAGTGCACCCTGTAGCTGTCATACAGTCATGGATAATGTTCAAACTGCTGTGTCACCCCTATACGGGTACCTCTGGCATGCCGCACAGACATCAGTCCATTGCAGGTGAGATAGTTATCAGTATCAGGCATGTTAATGCATAGATCTATTCACCATGTGGCCAGTTAACACATGTACACATAATGTATGGTCCAGTCATGATATACAGGTCGCATCTGTCATCAGTCACACTGGCTACCCATGTGCAACATATACAAACTAAATGAAACACCGACATGAAACCACAATATCTGTCATTGCTAGATGTGTGGACAGATGAGCATACAATGGTGGAGGTGCTGTTCAATGTAGGCATATGTACTATACATTGGAACAACACATGTGTGGTACGCAAACAGTACCACACAGTGAGCTGGGATATGGGCAGCCCACAGGATTCACCATTGTGTAATATGGCCCTGGAATGGGTGCACACATTGTGACGTGCCATCTGACATGTCCCAGACATGTAGTGTTCCGGCTGCAATATTGTCTCACTATCCCATAATACATACCCCACATACCAAACATACAACCCTTTGTCTGCATAACCCTGTGGACAGTGACGTATCTGACATCTATGGGTGTATGTTATATGGGACAACACAGACATGTGAGATAGACAGCCATCGCAAACATTTGGCCAACACATTTTCACACATGGCCATGGAGGATGGCCAGAGACATGTAGCAACACACAGTAGATGTGATGTGTATGCACCCTGTTGCACATTGTCCACACATGGTCCAACTATAGCCTTTCTTGAATGGTTATATAGTTGATGTGAAACACTGGACATCCTAAAAGCCTGTGCACAGCTTGTGGAGGTGTCACTTAATTCGACCATATAAGATGTGTTGAACATCATGACTGTGTCATAGCATGACAGTAGTCACCTGTACAGCTTCCACAGACATAGACACTACATCAGGCCACAGATATCATACATTTCCCTTGCTGCTGTTGGACATCACTGTCAGCCGTGCACCTTGTGTGTGTGGTACATAAATGTCATGTGGGACATGGTGTATTGACAAGTCTGCCATGTGTGGACACGGTTGCCAGGCAGCTAAGACATTTTAGTAGTTGTGCAGGGGTGTCATCCATAGGTCTTCCAGTGACCTGTCACATGACACAGCATGGTTTAGTGTGTATACACCTCAGCGACATGGCTCACAATCCACAGTAGTTATGTAATGTGTATGCACACAGTCATGGCTATGCACTGTGTGTGTATTCCACACTGTATAGCAATATAGACACCTCATGATGCCATGCAATGGCACAGTGTCTGTACCCCACACTGTATAGCAATGTAGACGCCTCATACTACCCTTCAATGCTCATGCACATCTGCTAAAAGAGCATTCTATCTGTAGGGCATGCAGAAAACACTGCAATGTGATACCCATTACACTGCTGTATGTGTCAGGACACCATTGTGTCAGACATGTATGTATGTCAATGCACACGTCAGCAGATTACATGTCATACTACATGTTAATGCCAAGGTCACATCAGCCATGTGTACTGTTAACCTGTGCTGGTCCACATGGTGTATCACAGGGATGCATGCTTACTACCATGATTGTGTGAACTGCATGGCTTCTGATATGACACCTGCTTGCTGTTGTGTGCAACCCAGGGATGTATGCTAACTACCACTATTAATGTCTGAGTTGCATGCCGTCTGCTGTATCACATGCATGCTGCATGCCATCTGTCAAATCACATGCATGGTCTGTCTGTGTGTCTGTCTGGCTGCGTGTTTGTGTGTCTGTCTCTGTCTGTGTGTGTCTCTGTCTGTGTGTCTGTGTGTGTCTCTGTCTGTGTCTGTGTGTGTCTCTGTCTGTCTGTGTGTGTCTCTGTCTGTGTGTGTCTCTGTGTGTCTGTGTGTGTCTCTGTCTGTCTCTGTGTGTCTGTGTGTGTCTCTGTCTCTGTGTGTCTGTGTGTCTGTGTGTGTCTCTGTCTCTGTGTCTGTGTGTGTCTCTGTCTGTCTGTGTGTCTCTGTGTGTCTCTGTCTGTCTGTGTGTGTCTCTGTCTGTGTGTCTGTGTGTGTCTCTGTCTGTCTGTGTGTCTGTGTGTGTGTCTCTGTCTGTGTGTCTATTGTAATGTAGAGTCCTTCTTTGCATTCACAGGTGATGTAGGTGCGTTACCCTCCTGCGGTCCATCTGATGTTAGTGTCCCCACAGACTCTAGCAGTGATGAACATATGCATGAGGTACAGGCAGGGTTGTCAAGGGCTGAATCTGTGCCAATGGTTGCCATCCCAGCTATGTCCTCCTCTTCCCCACACACAGTTCTCATGCCAACACATACCCCATCACCAGTGGCCATAGAGGAAGGACAGTAAGCATGTGTTAGCTTGGAACAGGAATGTGTGGTGGCTACAGAAGGTGTATCTTCACACCATGGTGTCAGTGTAATGACTGCAGATGTGCCACACAGGCATGTGGCCAGTGCTGCCCGTAGGCGGACCTCTGGCAGACATGCACCTGCAGGACAGAGGGCAGCAGCTGGTGTCACCAGACGCATGTTTCAGACTGTAATGGCGGCACAGGCATGTGATGCATGGCAGAACAGAGAAGGGCAGAGGCTTCAGAGGGCTGCTATCCATTCTTTAAACGACAACTTCCCGGCATTGCCAAATGCTCAAGAGCAGATTGCTTATGTTCTGGACAGGCGATTGGGTGACATGGTTGGAATCCTTGACCGTGGCATGGCAATCTGCGAGCATGAGTTGTCTGTGCTGGAACATCTGTTAGGAGTGAGGCATAGGCCACGTGGACGTAGGCCAGCTACACCACCTGGTGCAGGTCACCGTGAATGAGCTACCTCACATGCCCACTCCCACAGTGCCGGTAGCAGTAGCAGTGCAGCTGGTGCTGCGCTACCCATGCCAGGACACAGCAGGCCACGTGGACGTGGCCCTGGATGTTCCCAGCGGGGACACGGTTCCAGTGGACATGTGTCATTGGACAGTAGCCAATCTGTACCTCTGCCTGGTAGTGCCAATACAACCCCTGGCAGGCACAGGTCATGTGGCCATGGCCAGACACAGTGAGCTGTACAACTTGGTCTGTACAATCTGGAGCTGTCAATAATACCCCTGTGTAGGCCGGACACATGGCAGAACTGTGTGCACACATACACACACACAGCAGAAACATCTGTAGGGCACTGCAACACCCACATGCATAACAACCACACATGTCCAATCAGATCACCGGCCCTAACCCACACACATGATGTCATCCACTGGTGCAGCCTATGCCCCTGGCAAACATTATCACCCTGTGCATATGATGATGCCTGTGCCGCATCCCTGTCATCCACACCATCGCTGCAGGGACATGCTCATATGGTCTGAAGCACAGGGTGAACAGAATAGTGAGATAAGTGTATATTACATTTGTTGTGTACTGCTGACATGCACCAGACATACCATGTAGTACAGGTTTAGAATGCATTGTTATATGTTCACAGTATGTGTCTTGGTAACAACAGTAACAGCATGTTGGTATTGATGCCCTGCTTCCCTCCTTAAGGTCTAATTGCATGTGCCAATAGGTAGCAGTGTTTGCAGTTTCCCATGTGTAAATGTGGAGTACTCACAGGCATGTATGGCAATACCAGCATGCTATACGTAGCCTCAACCTCACTGTTAGAAAGGCTACCATTCCACAGATATCCACACATCTACTGATCCAGAGGCATGTGAGCTGTTTAATAGGCTACAGTGGCTAGAGATGTGACATCCATACTGGGTCACATCACAGGTATAGTGACATGGTGCGGGGGGTTTACACAGCGGTCTGGCTGATGTCAACGTTAGAGGTCAGTTGATAGCATGAGGCCTCACTGTGTAGCAGTAATACACTGTCACATTACAGGATGAGAACACACACAGACATACACAGACACACACAGTAACATGCCCACACTCACGGGGTCAACAACACTATAACGCACACTCGATAGTGTTGAGGTGAGGACCCCTGCCTATGTGGTAATCACCTTCACAGTACTGTGCACCCACATGATGCGACACAGAGAATGAACATGTACAGGTAGCCAGTAAGGCTGAGACCGATGGCATCCACAGGGTAGTAGACTGCATCACCATGAGGGGTTAGGGATCCTGTCTGTTCTGTATGGTAGCATACACCCTCACTCCATGCACTAAAGAGCCATACATACATACACACACACACACACACACACACACACACACACACACACACACACACACACTGTGGAGTCCACAAATGTCATTCACATACAGATAGCTGACATGTGTGTGATGCACACACCACCCCTGCCTACGTCTTGCTTTCTACACTGCAGTATGTACAGATCTCTACAACAGTGTACAGAGGTGTGTAACAATTGGGATGTATTCCCCAGCATACATGATATATATGGTCACACAAGCAAACACACATGGTAGTACTATGAATCATACACCTGCTATATGATGATATGTCTGACAGACATGCAGCAGTATTGGCCGCATTATGTGTACCAACGCTACCTTCGGCAATTGTGCTGCTATATGCACACGGGAGGATGTAAGTGTTACAGGTGTCAAGTGATTTACAGTCAGTAACACCATGACCGCTGTGTAGGTTGTATGTCTTCACCTTCAAGTAACAGTAACATAGTGTACTGTTTGCACATGTGATGGTAGGACGGCTTGTGACACACCTGTGAGCTGTCTTCAGCAAACATCCATCTGCAAAGGTGGACCACCACTTTATGTACACACATCCATCCATGCCTGATGTACATCCAACCATGCTGTCAGTATTTCACCATATACAGGTGTCAATGATGGGGCTGCATTGCAACTGCATGTTGTAGTTAGACACAGATGAACGGCATACATCAGCTAGTGCACATGCATGGTAGCTGAATGCACACCACTACATGTACATGTGTGTTGGTCCTACATTCCTGCCATGTAGCCATGTTTGTATGCATTGCAATTGGTGGACATGTGTGATGACATACATGACACATGGACTGTTGTATGATTTGATGGTTGTCATTGGGTAACTAGTACAGAGGGAATGTTACCTCAGTCAACATTGCTACCTTATGTACTGTATGCATTCAACAGCCATGGACCTACCTTCCATGTGCATGCGTATGATTGCTGTAGCCACTTTTCTGCACAGAGGACAGCAAAAGCTATGCTATGTACATATGTGTTTTGTGTGTGTGTGTGTGTGTGTGTGTGTGTGTGTGTGTGTGTGTGTGTGTGTGTGTGTGTGTGTGTGTGTGTATGTGTGTGTGTGTGTGTGTGTGTGTGTGTGTGTGTGTGTGTGTGTGTGTGTGTGGGGGCCATGTACATAGCCATGGCAATTACATGTATGTCATATCCAAACATGAGTGTTTTTTGGTGTACAGCAACAGTCATCTGTTACAGCTGTGTAAAACCCAGGGCCCCTGTTATGTGTAGAGCCGATCTGGTTATGAACAGTGGTATCATTGCATTGCATAACACATGATGGAACCCTGTCAGTACATGTGTAGTCTGCACAGTTGCTGTAGACCTATGTACAGTCCACTGGTCATGAGTAACATGGTGTTGTAGTAATGTATGGATGTGTGTTGCTGGTCCAAGGACATGGTGATGTCTGAGGGCTACATAGTAGAATGCGGCATTTACCACTGTGATCTGCACCTGAGACATCTGTGATGGCTCTTGAGTGAGTACTGGTCAGTACATATGTGTGGCCTTCATGTATGTGGGGACACTAACAGCTGAAGCAGTCCGTCACGGTCTTATGGCCCACATGTCTGTATCTGAGGTATATGGTGGTAGTGCTATTGTGCACAACTGTGCCATATGCCAGGTGTACCTCACTGCAGAGATGTCCGTATTCCCCATTGTTGGATCTGGATTGTCAGCTGTGATTACGAACGCTACACATCTTCCGCATTCCCCATTTTTGGATCTGGATTGTCAGCTGTGATTACGAATGCTACACATCTAACACTGACAACCGGTGTCAGATATATGTAGTGCAGCATTCGTGATAACAATGTTCACTATCGACACACTGTGCCCTTCCATGTTTAGAATCCGTGTGCATACAAGACAGCCCTTCGCTACTACTAAGTGTGTGAGCATCCCCAGTACGCCATTGTGTAGATGGACACACAGTACATTCCAAACGGAGGTGTGCTACTAAGTGTGTGAGCATGCCCAGTGACACCTTGTGTCAGTTATGTACCTCTGTGTATGGGCATGACCATTGAAATCCTGTATAGCGATAGTGGTCATCCAGGCAACAGATGTCCATACACCACGTCAGGATGGATTCCTACAATGAACGCACTGGTTGACTGTCTTGAAGGGGATACTGTCTGTGGTGCGTCTTGTATCTATGTAGTGTTGTAATAGTGCTCCGTAGATAGGCAATTGTCCCGCTCACACCACTGCCATGTGTTTGTCTCCATCTACCTTGGGACAGTAATATGCTTTTAGACTGCTCACTCTACATACATTCCCTTTTGGCATCTTTGCCTTTGCTGATGATGTCATGCACCTAGAAGTATGCCTCTGGGAGTGCTGTGTTCCAGTAATCTCGGTGGCACATTTTGTAACTGCAAAATGCTGTAGTGTGATAAGGTAGTTAGGTGTATGTTCAACTCCCAGCCCTGCCAAGTGTGTGTGTGTGTGTCTGTATGTTTCTATCTGCTTGGGGACAGAGTAATGCTTTTAGACTGCTCACTCTCCATACATTCCCTATTGGAGTCTTTGCCTTTGCTGACGATGTCATCCACCTAGAAGTATGCCTCTGGGAGTGCTGTGTTCCAGTAATCTCGGTGGCGCATTTTGTAACTGTGAAATGCTGTAGTGTGATAAGGTAGTTAGGTGTATGTTCAACTCCCAGCCCTGCCAAGTGTGTGTGTGTGTGTGTGTCTGTATGTTTCCAGATGCCTGGGGACAGAGTAATGCTTTTAGACTGCTCACTCTCCATACATTCCCTATCGGCTTCTTTGCCTTTCCTGATGATGTCATCCACCTAGAAGTATGCCTCTGGGAGTGCTGTGTTCCAGTAATCTCAGTAGCACGTTCTGTAACTGCAAAATGCTGTAGTGTGATAAGGTAGTTAGGTGTATGTTTGACTCCCAGCCCTGCCAAGTGTGCATGTGTGTGTGTGTGTGTGTGTGTGTTTGTGTGTTTCCAGCTCCCTGGGAACAGAATGATGTTTTTAGACAACTCACTCTCCGTACACTCCCTATCAACGTCTTTGCCTTTGCTGATGATGTCACCCACCCAGAAGTATGCCTCTGGGAGTATTGCGATGCTGAAACTCGGTAGCACGTTCTGTTACTGCATAATGCTGTAGTGTGGTAGACTAGACAGGTAGGTGCTCGATTCCAAGGCATGGTAGGTGTGTGTGTTTGGCAGTTATACCCTATGTGTTGGTATCTGTGGGTGGCTATCTGTGGGATGTGTTCAGTGTGTTTTGTTGCTGACCTATATAGTGTCCACAGCCCACATATTCTGCCAAGACACTGGGTTGTCAACACATACATTTGCCAATAGGTCTGGTGAGTAAATGTCAGCAGCCCTACTCTTACCCTTAATACAGTCTGACCCGTGTGATGCAACAAAACGCACATGCCTTGATAGTAACAACACTACATGATGCAGGTGGCACATGTAGTTTCCTTTTCACTCCTGTCGAATGCTTTGCTGTCATGTGGTCCGCTGTTGTGATATAAATGCAATATCTACATATGTGTGTACATGTATATGTGTGTATGTATGTATATATATATATATATATATATATATATATATATATATATATATATATATATATATATATATATATATATATATATATATATATATATATATATTTACATATATCTATGTATATATGTATACATATAATATATATGATATATGTAGATATAGAGAGATAGACATACATATAAACATATATGTCTGGGGACATCAGCACTATTGAATGTTTGTGCCGGATGATCTGTACGTGATAACCTCGGATGTATGTATATCTGCAATGACGTAGTGGTAATGCACATCGTCTGTTGTGTGCAGGGTCTTGGGTTGTAGTCGTGTCGACACCGGTTATTCTGTTGCTGGGAAGACCATGGCACATCGAATATGGTGATAGTAAGGCACCTGTTACCAGTTGTGTACGGATCTGAGCGACACTAAGCAGTGGTTATTAATATGGAGGTTCGGTATGGGTCATATAACTATTCATTAGAAAACTATACTATGCAGTTGAGGTTGACAATAGTGTATCCCATTTATCCCCAGGGTGTGATGCAGATCCCTGGAGTGTATGTGTGTAGTTAGCTGGGTGCAGGGCTCAAATATAGTTGACAGCATGGGAGGGGGGGTCAGGCATACCGTACGTACATTGCAGAACTGTGCCTTGGGAGTGCTCCTGCCTTAGCATGCCTAAGCTAGGGGTGTGTCTATACCTGCCTGGTGACATTGGGAGGGACAAAAGCAGTAGTGGGGTAGTCAGGGTGTACAGGCTGCACAAACAGGTGATGATCAGCACAATCAGCAGATGACATGGCCAGCCCGCACCTGAACAGTACGGTAATGTGAGCAAGCAGCATACACACAGGTTTCTTACGCACTCTACACCACCGGTGTATACCTGCGGGGACATTTCACAACAAAGTCCAACCAAATGAGAAAGGCTGCAGCAGGCAACATAGACCAACATGTGCAGGAGGATGAGGGCAGTGAGGATGTGTATGCTGCCGAACAACCCTTACTGGGGTGACATAAGACTTTGTAGACCCAGTGTGACCTACCAGGGGCTACATGAGCTGGGGATAGTGGAGCACTATGGGGTGGACAGAGACCTCCTACAGCGGCTTGTTGACCTGTGCCTGCCACACCTGACACATCAAACAGGCCAAGGGAAACCCATCACAGTGGATACCACGGTATGTGTTGGCCTAGGTATACTAGCCACAGGTACCTCACACAGCACAACTGGGGATATCATGGGGATCTCACAGGCATCTGCATCCAGAGTATTGCACCAGTTCACAGACACCATGTCAATACATGCTAGTGAGCACGTACATGTCCTCAACACACATGATTAGTAGACCAGCAATATGCATCTCTCCAACCACATGGATGACTACCCTGGGGTACTGGGTGCTATAGCCTGCACACACGTACACATCAAAGCACCACCCAGTGAACGGGGTAGGGCCTACATTCACTGCAGGGGCAGACCCTCCAACAGCTAGGCCATATGCGATGGCCATGGCATTAGATTGAATGTGTGTGCTGTCTGCCCTGGAAGCTATGATGATTCCAATATATGGCTTCTGACACAGCTGTACCACACCTTTGCCAATATGGACATCCCCTACAGTTTCCTAGTGGGGGATGCTGGGTAACCACTGGTGTCGTGGCTGATGACACCCATCAGCAATGCACACACACCTGAACACTCACACCATAATGAGGCGGATGCACAGGCAAGACATATAATTGAGCATGTGTTTGGGATGCTCAGGTCACGGTTTTGGTATCCGGACACATCCGGTGGAGCCCTGCAGTATTCACTAGCTACATGCACACAATTAGTTATGGTATTTGCTATGCTACACAATCTGATCCTGCAGTAACAGTTGCAGCAGGAACAGCATGGGGCAGGGCCACATGGCCCAACACCACTACCAAGGCCTGTACAGGCACAGTGTGACTTGGCAAAGGAACTACCTGAGCAGGGCCCAGTCGGCGAAAGGCCGTGCACAGTATGACCTGCCCTTGGCAAAGAGGCAACACAAGGCATATGCACTGACACAGTAGGTACCCACGGATTTCCCCTCTCTGACCCGCACACAGAACAATGGATGCCAAATATGACACTACCTGTGCTCGGCCATGTATAGGAGGTGCACTGTGTGCATCCAACATAGGCAGCCCTTCAGCACCATCTTCAGGTCCAGAACACCCCCAGGGTACGTCTATCAACCTAACAATTGGCAGTTGTATTAGAATGTGTATTTACCCATTGCTATGGTATGTATGTGAGCATACAAGAGACTTTGGTGTCCGAATGTTAGGGCAGCAGACAGTACACGTCCATAGTGGCACCATGACATCTGTAGCACATACAGGGGTCACAATGGTAGCCAGTAGTACACAGGGCGTCCTAACCCACTGCAGATTATAGGCTGAACATTATGTGTGTCCGTACAGCCCACACACGTTCCATGCAGCTGGACAGGTGTGGACCAATACAGACAAATGATATACAATGGCTTATGGATATGCCCAATGAATGACCCCAACCCCCAAAGACACACACAGACTACAGTAAGCCAGGCAGTTTGATGTAGGTTGTGAAAGCTGGTATTTAAAGCTGGGATCTGACGTACACTGGTATCCCTCCAACCAGCAATTTAGGTAGATCCACACACTGATATGGAGTATCTGGCATACCAGTACAGTAGCGGCAGATGTGTACAACTGTCAGCTGTGCCCCCCGTCCAACCTACACATGTGAGAGTCATGAGCACCACCCATGGTGCTGTGTAGGACTGTGGATGCAGTTGGATGTCCCCCACGCTATGCAGATATGTAGCAACTGTCAATGCCACATGAACATTAGCTACCCTGCAGACACAGCATGACACCTGTCTGTGTAGAACGGAGGGGTCGGCAGCACAGTACTGACTATCTGTATGTATATGTATATATATATATATATATATATATATATATATATATATATATATATATATATATATATATATATACATATATATATATATATATATATATATACATATATATATATATATATATATATATATATATATATATATATATATATATATATATATCTATATATATATATATATATACATGTTTTTAGCTATATATACATCTGTGTGTCCGCTAACCTATACATTTCCCGGACATAGACACTTACACATGCGTAGTGGGTTTTACCTCTGCTTCAACAGCATACTATTGCCTTAGTCTTTATGACACCGACACTTCACTCCGGTGAACTTGTGATCAGTATACTGCACATTATACAGCAGACAGATGTTGCACGTTTTTCATGTCTGGGGTGCCACTGATAAGTGTAATCTGATACAGTGTCATTCAACCTATTACTCGTATGCGCAGCCTATTATTCCGGCTACTGTGTTTGTATCTCTGTACATTCATATTATTAATGTTAATAGAATGAGTGTTTGTGTTACTGAGATTGTACGTCAACATATTGATGCCTGCATGTAGTTGTGTCTTTCTGCTTTTCCCGGTTAGGGGTTGTCACAGCAGAACTCCGTTCCACTCATGGTTGTCAGATAGGTTTTACGTGCCGGGCTGCCAGCCCTGATGCACAATGTCTGACAATGGTATGCCCATTCACGCATGTCTCCATGCAGACGACGCTCTATCTGGGAATCGCACCTATGTACTAGCTGACCTCCACGGGCCACTCCATTGCAACCGGCGCAACATACCCTAGCACTCCTGTGTCCATAATCACATATACATAGTTTCTCCAGCTCCCCTGTGTTGAGTTTCCACGCATGACAGCCATTATCCACCTGATATCTCAGCCATGACACACCTTTACAAATTGCACTCTCCAGAGTGTTGGGGCCCTACACACATTTTGTACTGCCTCGTGTATTCACAGGGTCCCCATCCATTCATATTTGCACATACGTGCCTCTCCTGGTGTTATGGATTACGAATGATTTGCAGGTTACAAGTGTAGGTGGTCACAACATGTACTACATTCCATCTGTGTATAATGTTGACGTAGCACTTCAACAAGGTTATGACCACCGGTATAACCCTGCCTCTGGTGTGAATAGCAGTGCTCTACTCACTCTTGTGCAGCTTTATCTGACATATGCTGCGAGCACTTTATGATACCTTACTTGCTCTAGATTCCCTTCACAACCCTTATGTTTGCTTTCGTCTTTCGGCGTTCATTTTATATATATATATATATATATATATATATATATATATATATATATATATATATATATATATATGGATATATAATTGCATATTTCTGTTATGTCTGTGGATATTTATCTATACACACATCTATCTATCTATCTATCTATCTATCTATCTATCTATCTATCTATCTATCTATATATATAAAAGTTACAGCTGTACAAGACAACATACATTTGCTATACTACAAGCTGCATAAACCCATGCAGGCGCACTTGTATCTACTTATTCTGAGTTACATATGTTTACTGCCACTTCTTTGTGATTACATGTGCCTTATTCCTTATGAAAGTACCACTTTGATTGATGGAATCCAGTTAACGGCCCCATGTGAGACACGCAGTCACCTTTACATGTATAAATGTTGGCTTTACAGCACAGAGGCATTCATTACACAATAAATTAATATGTTCTATAGTCGTACTTGAACCGGGAATGCCTTTACATTAGGCGTATGCTCTAACGACTACACTATTGTTGTTCTGCCTCATTCATATGTATACCCATGGTTCATAGCTACTCTGACATACGCCTCACCGCTTCACTTACACAGCAGGCATCCATTCTCCTGCTGGGAAAACCACAGTACTACACTTCTGACATTCCCTGTTTCCTACTGCTCTGGATCCGTGCTGCATGTCTACTCACTCCAAGGATATTCAGAACTCCTACGCTTATAGTCCTCGCACATACATGTGTTTTATTTGCAGGGTGTTCATGTGCTGGTCTGGGTTTAGGTTTGTTCGACTGGTGATTAGAACTGCCCTGTAGCTGTTCAAATAGCACATGGACAGAGTTAGTCCAGATTTTAATATTCTACCTGTGTTTACAGACGCAGGTGTTTGGGCACCTCTGACCACATTACTAGATCGGCACTAAATAATATAGGGCGGGGAGTGGTTCCACTACATAATACAGGGTGGGGGGGTGGGGTTCCAAATGTTTCCCTTCACATTTGACTATTTCATTCATTTATATATACAATGAATATTATTCTGAACATCGGTTATAAATTCACTACAAGTATGTAATAGTTCTGTCAACAAATGTGACAGTTGGTTGGTGTACATATGTGTACGGACCTCTGTGATACTTGGGGACTAGTTTCTACAGTTTAGGGACAAGGCTATGACAAATCAGGGACAATCACGGACACTTCTACCATATTAGTACTATTAACTTGGAACGTGTTGACAGATTCGTATTGCTACTAATTTTCTGCAGTTAAATGCGTCTATTACTCTTAATTGTTGTAATTAGTCATTCTCATTCAACACCTTTCCTCCAAAGGTCACTGGCTTTGTGAGTGAGTGATTAAGAGGCTGGCCAGTTTTTGTGCAAATGCTCTGACCATTGGTAGGGTTGACACATTGTCATATGTACAGGTTGGGATATATTCTATGGACACCAGATTGTTTAGGCCAACACATACCCACGGTCAGTGCAGGTTTAGAACATTCATTATTTTCCTAGCTGAGAGCCTATACCTTTTGCACTTCAGTTGTTAGTCTGTTTCTTGTATGAATTACGTATTTTCTATCCTGACATGACCGCTTTAGGCAACTGTTACATGCAGTATGGTACATAGTTATTTCCTACAATCACAGGACATTTGGCATTGTATCATTGTTGGTCAGGACACACCTACCCACACAGTGACTGTCCCTCATACAGTGGATCAGGGGGTATCCTGTTTACGTCAGTGCTTTCATCACCCTATTTCCAAGTGCCACTATGCGAATGTGTACAATATATTCTCTCTATTATTCATGTTGTGTCATGTGCGTCAAGGGCAGGTGTTTGATCCTGGGTAGTAGGTTCTGCATGACCATCTAGGGCTGGACAGTCTTGTGCACCACTACTGCACATTCCAACTTGTGTCCAGATGTCTACAGGACTGGACATCGTGTCTTGATACCCAATCTGATGTTTACGTATGTTACTTATCCCATGAGGGATATCCACAATTTTAACAAGACCAATTCCGACCATTCTTTTGGCTTTACGAAAATGTGCTGGGGGTTTTACATGCAAGGGATACATAGTTTGCAATCCTGAAAGTGCCTAGGGTGACACTGCCTACTACATATGAGTAGTGGTCGCTATGTGTAGATATGGCTGCGACAAGCTAGTAGGCCAAGAATGGCTGGATTTGGTGGACGTTCAGGTATGGGGACGGGTTATGTGCTGTGGAGGGGATGATGGGTATTCCATTATGCATCCAGGTGTGTTGCATTTGAATTGGCCAGTTCCATCAGGACCAATCTGTGGGTATGTGCCAGTGACATTTCTGTACATTTGTATCACACATTTAAATATTCATATGTTTGTGGGATTGTGTTCTACAGTATGGCCTGTCAGGTTGTATTGCAGATGTGTATACATGTTCTTTGTGTTTCTTTCTGATTCCCCTGCTGCTCCCTCATACACCTCCAGTTCACCTATTCTGCATACGACACAGTCTCGCCTTTGAGGATTATACCATTACTCATCCCCCACACGCATATATTCCTGACACTCCATGCATCACTGCTTTGGTTGATGGCTCATGACACGGTCAAGGTAACACACTGCATACACTACATATGTCAGGTACCTGTATGGTTGTGTGGACTACCCTGGCATGTTTCACCTTCCACATGCTATACATCATGAACATAGGTACAAGCCCATACTTAACTTTCATGACATGGTTGGTACACCCGGGTAATACCCGTTCAACTGTGACACATCCTGACAAGTACGGCTTGGACCACATATGTGCGGATTTTGGCTGACTGCTCTGATCATTGGTAGGATGCCACCTTTTCCTATGTCCAGGATGGGATATATTCCGGACACATATCCGACTGTACTAGACAACACATGCCCACAGTCAATGCTATGGATAATACTGTTCCTTTAAGCCTACATGTTGCCTTATTGTTGTAGCAGTTTATATGATCCTTCTGTTTCATTTTCATGCTTATTCTATTTCTTGTCACATATGGTATGTTAAATATGGACATACCTATTGTATGTGACTATTACATGCATTGTGGGATATAATTCTGTCATACGGTCGCTAGATATTTACATTTATTGTGGTTTTGTTATGGACACATCTGCCCAGCTGTGTACGCTCCCTCACAATGTGGGACAGCTGGTGACCCTGACCACTGGGCTGGACGTAGCTATTGGCAGCATGGTAACATGATGCGTTTCCTTCCACTTGGTATAACTATCTGCACTGCATTGGACTACGGGCACACGGTTTTCAATGTCATTTGTTCGAGGGATGGGGACCCGTTATTCCCTACCATGCATTTGTGTTTGCTTCTTCATTTTGTGTTCGCAGGAACTGTCTTGCATTCTTTGCATACGTTTCAGTATCCACGGACACTGACAGATGTGATTACTATTGCATGCAAATTGTTATATGCTAGCATTTTAGGTTGCACGTCGGCAGCTGTCATTTCTATGCCTCCATGCGGCACTTCGACATGCCCTATGCACTCGTGCTCGTTTCCTATGCATGTGGTTGTGGCGGGAGCACACCTTCATTAATATGCATTTGGCGCTACTGCGCCATCTTCACACCACACGGTCGGTGCAAGCCTAACGCTGGCCTTGCGCCAAGCTTCGTGAATCCCGGGGTTTGATTATTTAAGTAGGGTAAGTGTTTTAACAAATCTATCTGATGAAGTCCTGCAGGTCATGGGAAGAAAGTGCTTATCATAAATTTCTGTCACTATTTTATACTTACATTTTTATTTTATATAATTATTAAAATAATATTGGAAAAGAAAGATCTGAGCACCATGGTGTTTTTTATCGTTTTTAAAGGAAGAAGTATGTCTATCTCATCAGACCATCACATTTCTTTAGCTTATTTTTTCACTGTTTAGACCATGTACTCTACTTACCCATCAGATTGCAGATATCTTGGACTTGGATTACTGAGTTGAAACTCATATGCTTCTGATAAACATTTGAAATCTTGATTAACAATCTCTGGTGTGTTGTCTAACATCACTTCTCTGAGAATCACATCTTGAAAATGCAGACATAAATAACTTATCATGGAAGATGCTGTATGTCTTAACTCATTCACTCCAATGGTGCTCTGGGGGGTTTGTACTCTAATATCCAATGATTGCATCCTGAACTTTTTGAAAAAGCAAGTTATTTCCTCACACATTAAACAAATATTCATGTCTCTGCAGCCATAAGGATTACTAAGGAAATGTGAATATCAAACTGTTCAGCACAAACCAGTCTCTGCGGTGGTAGTCTTCATTAGATGTTATAAGCTATAATAGAAACAGAAAAATATTAATTTTGAGATATCTCGTAAACAACATATAATATTTTAGTAACCACTCAAGCTACACACATAGGCCAGGATTCATGAAAGCCTATGTGTTGTGGTAAACTCATATGTGTGATGAGTAGCAATGAGAATGCTGTTGGTATTCATCAAACAGATCTGCATGATGTGTCCAGCTGCAAAACAAGGGTAAGCAGCAGAATATGCTAATGAAAGAATGTAAATTACATGCTAATGAAGCAATTCTACATGGCAGAGTGACTCAGCAATGTATAAAACCCACATGCTGCACTCCCATTTGTCTCATTTCCAATATTCTTTGGAATACAGCCACAAACACACTTAGAAATGCAGGTTTACTTGGCCAGGATTTTTATTTGCCATATCCCTGTATGGGAATAAATTTAAAAAATGCATCAGACAAATCATCAGGGGCTGTGTGCCTACAGGATTATCTACACTGGGCAAAAAACTAATATTAATTTACGCAGACATAGTTAAAATAATGTACATAAGTGATCTATATGAATGCACACGTCTGACACATGACTGTAAATTCATGCCACAATCTGGCAATAACAGAACAAAATAAGGAGAAAGAAATATGTTAGTCCACAATGTATAACAATATTACCAAAAAACCCAAAAAAAACAAGTGTATGAAATGACACTTTTAAATTAAAATTGCATTCTATATTCAGACATCTGTTAATCTTAAGGATGTGCAGGAAAAACAAAACTTTTGTATGTAATACATGACAGTGATAATTTTTAATAGAAACTGTAAACCTTTCTTACAAAAATGATTTTACATATTGTAGGCATCACACTGCTATGTAATGAAAACTAAAGACCCCCTACAAAAGGACAATTTCACCCCCACTCCAGCAAACTCAAATGTTAAGAACACAATCCTTCTAATGGGATAACAGTTTTTTTATGTCAGACATATACAACAGCCTTAGCATGAAATATATTCTAAAATGTCACTTTAATAATGTTACTTCTAGTAATAAGCTTGTAATGTGTTCACTTCTTCAGAGAAATGTTGCTATAAACCCAGGTGACATTAAATGAGGATCACTCCAATAGCAACAGCTATACCTTCTATACCAACACAAATGGGCAAAGTGAAGACACCACTCAATTTTCTAGGAAAAAAATAATAACATCATAACTATGTAATTATTACTTGTAAAGAATATAATATACCTTGACAGAAATTATAATAAAATTAATCAAAAATAATGCATTTGCAGCAGTTTAACTCAGTCATACAGCAGTATCTTAAGTTGGTGAATTCAATCAGTCTTCCCTTCTTTGCACACATAAGTTCCTTATCTCCAGGTTGTGTTTATGTAGCGCAGATCAGTTCCTCTGGACACATTCAATATGTAAATCATATGTCAGCTCATTATCATTCTTGAATCAGTCAATCTGCTCAAAGTACTGGGCAGGTAAACATACTGTGAGGATCTACATGATGCTGTCACAACTTAGCAGAACAAGATCAAGTATTCAGAACTGGGCTAACTAATGGCTTGCAAATATGTCTCATTAGCAAAAGTGTATGACTAATTATGTGTTTAGTGCCCCTGATACTTTGATGTACACTTACAGAGGGAGTCTCAAGGAGAATAGGCTTACAGCAAAGTTTGTAATAACATTGACAGACTTAGGAGATAACCTTTATACTACCTTAAGTACACTTATGAGTTACCTGTGCTGGAGTAAAAAGTGTCTGCAATACTTATCAATTACATAAAACTTAACCATACAGAGAAGTTGCAAATAACTGCAAATCCTAATGCAATCATGTTACAAATGCTTCAAAAGTGAGTACTGCTCAAAAAAGAAAGGGAAACACACTCTTGTATTGCATACATTTGTTTGTCTTGCAAAATGATTTAGTAGCTGAACTGGGGCAAATATTGTATGCATCCAGACATCTACTGCGAAAGGACAAAGGGCAAGTGTGAGAAAAATTGGTACATTGCTCCCTAAATGTAAAATATCAGTATGTCAAAGTTGAGTATATGTACTTTACTTTTTCTGCCTGTTAATATCTATGTGGATGTAGCAAATACTGTTAATCTTTTTAATGTCTCTTGCTAATGCCATGATTTAAAGGTTCAGACCTTGATAGGACAAAGTCTGTGTGAAAGTAGACATTTATAATGTCTTATTCCAATTGTAAAAGGCCGCAGAATTGATAAATCATCACACAAAGACATTTTCCTTTTTTTTTTTTTTTTTTGCTACAGTACTTTGCATTGGACATTAGTGACTGTCAGTGGTCACTATTAGTGAACAACAGTTCACTTCCCAAGTCAAAAGCTCAGAAAGTTAATTTGGAACACCATCAGTAATCCAAATCAGGTAGGCTCCACTGCACATAAATCAGCACTCTGGACAGTACAGAATGCCAGAAACACAACTATGTAACTCTCTCTCTGTGATTCAATGTGTTAATGCTGTAAGATAACAATAACAGCACCAATAATGATGCATTTTATTCCAGATTTTGATATTTTGAAATTAGCATTCACAGTTAAAGAACTGCTTGAGTCTTGGAACCTGAAATTCTGATAATAGTGCATTTTCATAAAGCATAATGCAACAAATATGGCATGGACTAAAGTGTGAGGAACTAAAGTCAGCAACATAATGAATTTTGAAATATGGATACATAATCAAAACAGTGTTAAGTATGTCAGAATAAGTAATTATAAAAGTAAGACATTTCCTTAAAACAGGTATAAATCTTACTTGTATATGCTCTGTACAAAATGACCTTATATAAGCTCTTCCCCCGGATTCACTAATCCTCTGTGCAGGACTACTCTAGTTCTGCAGAAGCGGCAGTCTAAGAGGAGGACGGCAGTGCGCCATGCATATTAAGGAAGACGCGCTGCCTGAACACCTAATTCTACATGGAGCATGGATGAGTGCAGGGGGCATGGCTGAGAGCAAAGCTCTCAGAATAAACATGCCCCTACAAAATAGAACAGAAGAATGTGTACATAAAAGCGCAAGATCGCTCATAAGTGTCCACATATCCCCACCAACAATCCCCATGTGTTCAACAGCAGCAGTACAGTGAAAAAAATTATGAAGAAACCCTTGTAGTAATGTATTTAAAACTCCGAGTACAGCTAACCGTAGGTGCGCCAGTCTGGCCATCGCCTAGCTATGGGGAAAGCAGCATGAAAGGCTGAAGAGGATAACAAGGAAGATATAGCAAATGAAGCAGCACAGCAACAGCGTAGTGGTCAGAGCATCCACTTAATGTGGAGGCATTCCCAGCTCGAGTCCCACTGCAGCACATACCATTTACCAAGTGTAATCTGTATATGAACAATTATGTACATTTTATTGTTGTAGAACCTACCAAATGACAATTAAATGTGAACTGGAGTATGGCATGAAATGCACATGTGAAGAGTCAGTACCAGAATTAATAAGTGAGCAATAAGCAGGCGTAAGCACAGGTAAGTAGTAGTAAGCATATGTAAGCAATAGTAAGCGTGTGCAAGTGTGTATGGGTGGGGTGAAGCACTACCAACACAGATCAAGCAAAGGAGACGCTAACTGCGTGTAACACACTGTGACCGGAAGTCAGCAGTGCCAAACTCTGTGCAAACTTGCTCACAACCGCTTGAAAGTGCCTTAAGCACACCGTATCAAATGGCCGGTGTCACATGTGGGTCTGTGTACACTAAGGGAGTCAGTCGTAGGTATCGCAAAGCATATGTCACACACAAGGTTGGCCGATATGCGCACGAAACACAGTACCCAGCAATACCACTCAACATTACCGAATATGTAGCTAAAGAATTAGAGGTATATGTGTTTGTATGAATACCCATAACTATATAGATATATACCTCCATTCTCCATAGTACAAATGTATACATACATAGATAGACATATAAATAGCCACAAATATAGATATACACTTGCAGACACCCATACATCCACATGCCGTAAGATAAGGCTCTTGCCACCCCCATAGTGCCTTTTTTAGGCAAGGCTCAAAAGACAAACCCACCTCCTTAGAAAACAAAAATGGAAAAAAACTAAGGGTAATGCTGCTCAACGCCAGAAGTCTAAATCTCAAGATGCAGGCACTTGATGCACTCCTCAGCATGGAGAATATCGACGTCTGTGCAGTAACTGAAACCTGGTTCAAGGATCCTGAGAGCACCCCAGCACTACCAGGCTATACCTTGTATCATGCTTTTCGGCCCCAAAACCTGGGCCGAACCACAAAGGGAGGGGGAGTGTCCATATTCATAAAGGACACCCACACCTCCAGGTTAGTAGCAACACATGAAGCATCAGAGACCATACAGGTGCAACTAACCATAGGCAAAACTGCTATACAACTGGTAGCATGTTACAGACCACCCTCCCAATCTCAAGAACCCCACTCAGCCTTCCTGAAGACATTGGAGGATATGAATGTATCACAAAATACCATCATACTGGGAGACTTCAACTACCCAAACATAGATTGGGTACATTATTCTAGCCCTAATATCCTAGCCCAAAGGTTCCTGGAATTCATAAATTCAAATGCACTGGAACAACTAGTCACCTCTCCCACTAGGGGAGATAATATACTAGACCTGATCATCACAAACATGGAGACAAAATGCTCCACACCAGAAGTATACCCCTCACTAGTGAGATCTGACCACAAACTAATCACCCTGGATATACATATCCCACCTCCACCCCCAGCACAAAAGACCACCGTGAAAAACTTCTCAAAAGCAGACTTCACTCTTCTGAAGACTGAGATGGTATCCTTTAAGCCCACTGTGCCAGTGGATACCACATCCCACAATGCCGAATCCTTCACAAATGCTTTCTATGGACATCTCCAAGAATGCATGGATCATGCAATCCCAAACAAATCCAAGTCCCTCTCCACCAAATGTAAGCATCCTGTCTGGTGGACCTCAGCCATAAACAAATTGTATAACAAAAGAAGGAAGCTACTGCGTCAGAGCGAAATCCCATGAAGGAAGACATCTCTGATCAACATTAGCAGAAAACTACGTTCTCTCATAAAAACATCCAAGGCAAACTTTGAGAGAAAAATTGCTAAGGACACTAAAGATAACCACAAAGCCTTCTTCAGCTATGTTAGAAACCTGGGCAGAAACCCTCAGATATGCTCAGAGTTGGTTCACAACAACAAAAAATACACTGAACCCACAGATATTGCCAACATTCTGGCTGACAGGTTCAGTGCAAATTTCTCCCCTCCTTCACCCCCAAAAGAAGAAATACTTATCCCAGCTGAATGTAATCTCCCTGTCATCTCAGATGTCCAAGTAAGAACTGCCCTAAACAAAGCAAAAAACACAGCATCAATGGGACCTGACAGTATCCTGAGGTGTGTGTTACGTGAACTCCAAGAGGAGCTAAACCCACACATAAAAATGCTATTTAACCTTAACCTTACTTTGGGATATGTACCTGAACAGTGGCGTACAGCAACAGTGGTCCCACTCCACAAGGGGGATACCTCTACAGACCCTGGAAACTACCGCCCCATAAGCTTAACTAGCCTGGTCTGCAAAGCTATGGAAAGAATCATTATGGAACTCATAAACAGAGACATAGGGGACCTACAGACACTTGACCCCACCCAGTTCGGCTTTGTAAAGGGCAGATCCTGCCTTTTAAACCTGGTTGACTTTTTCAAAACAGTCACTAGAGCCATTGATGAGGGCAAAGCAGACCATACAGCATACCTGGACTTGGCTAAGGCCTTCGACACAATACCCCACTCAGGCATCATAGATAAGCTAAACAGCTTAAAAGTAAACCCTTACATCACTAGATGGGTTGCAAACTGGCTAAAGGACAGAACCCATAAAGTTAAAATTGCTGGAGCAATGTCAGACTCAAAGCCAGTCACAAGTGGTGTCCCACAGGGATCTGTCCTGGGACCCCTCTTGTTCGGCATTTATTTCTCAGATGTTAAAGCAAACATGGGAGGGCTGTGGCTGACAAAGTTCGCAGATGACTGCAAACTGGGCGCCATAGTTGATACACCAGCAGACACACACATCCTACAAAAAGGCCTCACTGAAACGGACAACTGGTGCCGTAGTCACGGCCTTAAACTGAATGCCAAAAAATGTATAGTCATCCCTTTTGGAAAAAACAAAGTACCCACAAATTATCACATAGACAGCAACCCACTGAGTATGGAAAAAGTAATCAGAGACCTAGGGACCCAAGTAGACAGCGACCTCTCATTTGACACCCACGTTGCCAAAGTGGTTAGAAAAACATTCTACCTTGCACACCTCATCATGAAGGGATTCACACCCAGATCCAAGGATGTCATCGTACCCCTATATTCCTCCCTCATCAGACCCATGATTGAGTACAATGCCCCATTTGGTATGTACCTCACCTGGCATTTGCGACAGCTGGAGAGACCACAAAAGTGCCTCACTAAAAGGATCAAGGGTCTCCAACAAATGTCTTATTCTGCCAGACTAAAGAAACTTCAGCTCTATTCAGTAGCATACCGCCTGCTCAGAGGTGATCTCTGCCTGACGTACAAGGCCATGTCCAATCAGGATCTGATGGACATGCTCCACCTCAAAAACTCCAAATTCATCAGGACCACGAGAGCTAAAGACTTAAACCTCGGCACAACTATGAATAGGACATGCTGGAGGGATAGATTCATAACCCAGAGGCTTCCCATGCTTTGGAACAGGATCCCAGTTCGTATTAGGCAGAGCCCCTCACTGACTCTCTTCAAGAGAAATCTTGATGAGTAGATGGGAGATCGTAAGTTTACCCCAAGGGTCACATATGTGTCACTGCTAGACAGGGGCACAGTAAACTAATTCTATTATATAAGGGGACCTTCATTGTGTCACTACTAGACAGAGGCACAGTATTCTAGATTTATTCTGTACATTTTTGTACCATTTCATGGGGTGGCAAAAGCCACATCACTATAGCTAGGCTTACAAATACCCCAGGGCAGATAGCCTAGTAGTATACTATGAAACTATGAAACTATATATACAGCAGTATATATATATATATATATATATATATATATATATATATATATATATATATATATATATATATATATATATATATATATATATATATATATATATATATATATATATATACATTATATATATATATATATATATATATATATATATATATATATATATACAGAAATATACATATATATGTATATATATAGATAAATATATATATATTTATATATATATTTATCTATATATATATATATATGTATATATATATATATATATATATATATATATATATATATATATATATATATATATATATATGTGTGTGTGTGTGTGTGTGTATGTATGTATGTGTGCATGTAGATATACAGAAATATATACCTATGATAAGATACAGCACCCAAGAATGACATATGTTCACAGGCCATGCCAATGGAGGTGAGGGGCCCAAACAAGAAACGTGTAACATGTAGCATGAACTTCCCCTCCCCACCCGGATAGAGGAAACATACAAACAAACCCACAAACAATGTAAACAATTCACTGCTCCCCAGACCACAGGCAGGATACAACCAGTGGGGGGACACAGTGGACCCGTGAAGTCTAATCTTGGAACAGAGACAGGAGCGTCCCTTGCGGGACACCCCAAAAATTGACATGTTATAGGAGGAATCCCGTGTGATGACCTATCAAGGTGGGGTGTGTACATACCTGGAATACAAGGGTGGGAAAGCCTGATGACACATGAGTCAAGACAACATATGAGATGGGTCCCGTGAAGTGGAGAGTGGGCTATGTGTAGTGGTGTGTTTAGAACCGACCTGCACCCAGAGTAAGGATGAGTGCTGTAGAGGAGGTGCGGGTGCATGAAATATGGGTAGGTAATTATGGGTGTAGGCATGCAGGTGTTTGCTGGAGTGGGTCTATACGGACAGCCCCAGGGATGTAAGCAATAGTGTTCATTGGGCAGAGGTGCCACCCAGCGAGCAGCCACACCTGCTATGAGTCCCACAGCAGCACAGTCTATTTTACATGTCAAAGAACAGAATAACCAGATGTAGATGTAAATATGTAGAGGTATGTGTGTGTATATCAACCCATAGCTACATGGAGATATACCTCTCCCTCTCCGCAGTACAAATGTAGACATACAGAGACAGAATACATATAAATACCCACATATAGATATACACATATGCAGACATCCATACATCCATATGTCATCAGATATACATATATATATATATATATATATATATATATATATATATATTATATAATATATATATATATATATATATATATATATATATATATATATATATATATATATATATATATATATATATATATATATATATATATATATATATATATATGTGTGTGTATAAATATACACATATATATAGCTAGGATATGATACAGCAGTTAAGAATTACATATATTCACAGGCCGTGCAAATGGGGATGAGGGGTCCAATCAACAAACATGTAACATGTAGCATCAATCCCCCCCCTCCCTCAGCTAGACCGGTGAAACATACAAACGCACAATAAAAGTAAACACACCACTGCTTCCCGGACAACAGGCAGGATACTATGAGTGGGAGAGACCCGCCAAGTCTAATCTTGAAGCAAAGACATGAATGTCCCTTGTGGGACACCCAAAAATTCAATGATTTTCAGGTTTCCAGCCATTACACCCATGTCCAACAGTAGACCATGCATGTACCTGGCCTACAAGGTAGGGGAAGCCTGATGATCCATGGGGCGAGACAACATATGTGATGGGTCCCGAGAAGTGGGGAGTGAGTAGTGTGTACTGGTGTGGCCAGACCCGACCTGCACCCGCAGTAAGGAAGAGTGCCAAAGAGGATGTGCAGTATGGGAACTATGGGTATGTAATTATGGGCATAGCTGTGCAGGTGTTGGCTGGAGGGGTTCTATGTGGACTGCACCAGGGATGTAAGCAATAGTGCGCATTGGGCAGAGCCAACGTCCAACGAGCAGCCATGCCTGGTACGAATCCCACTGCAGCAAAGTCAAGTTTACATGTCAAAGGATGGTATAACCAGATGTGCTGTTGCAAACCCATTAAATTACACCAAAGAACACTTGGTCACAACACCCCACTGTAGGCTTCTAAGCCGCACTAATTGGCATCACATGGTAAAATTGCTGTCCAGACCTCACAGCTGTCCCTGTTTTGACTCCGATATTAGGTCTGTCCCTCTTAATCCCCCTGAAAACTGGTGAGTGCTGAAGAAAAGGTGGTGAATTTCCCTTAATAAATAATGATAGTAATACAGAGTTATAGACGTTTCACGTCAGAAATCGTATATAAATCCACATTCTCTTATTCTGCAAATGTTTCAGGTTAATACTACAAATATTTAGAAAATGTCCCTCATTGTCCCTGATTATTTGAGTTGTCCCTGATTCTGTTGAGGTTTCCTCCGATTGGTTGAGAGCTATGTTGCTGTCCTCACCCCCACCCAGGTGTGTGATTGTCCAGACCTACCCCTAAATGCAGGGTATATACACAGCTGTTGCTGTAGAAGAAATGCTCAGCTGTGGACCTTTCCGTCAGCCATCCAGAACATCCCTGGATATGTCCCCTACTATGAGCCCCTCTGTGTGGCCCAGTAACACCACTTACCTATCGACCCCTGTTGCATTTGTAGTAATGTCCACAGTCACAAGTAGGTGACACCCTCCACACAACTATATTGGCAGAATCTGGAACTCCCAACCCAGGTGTATTACCACAGCTGTCTCAGACTACACATGTAAAAACACATGAAGGGAAAACCCAAGCACACTTGGATCACCACCTGGTGAAGTCCGCCACCCCCAACACTCCAGACCCCTACACCAACTACTGACACTGACACCTCCTGTCCTGCCTTGCATACATATCCCAACACCCTGCAAACCTGCACTACTGCACCCCTACCAATCAGTCGAATGGCCTACTATACAGTTAAAATGACCACCCCTCCACCTACCCACCTACACCTCCACTATTCACATCTACTCTACAACACAGGTATGGCATATGTAAACCTAACCCGAATACCTGAATGTAGCTTAACCAGAAATGCTAAACCGGAATTCCATTTAACCTTACACTGACCTTTGTGAACAGTCATACCTGAAGTACACTTGACTTAAGCATGTATAAAACCTACATGTACATGAAGTAGCACGGGGGTATGCGGCAGCAAGCGGGAGTATGCCTGTGAGGGGGGCGGTACTCACATTAAGCAAAGTAGAAGCTAACAGGTTTAAGAAACTGTAACCAGAGGTTAGCAGTGCTTACCGTCACACAAACCCGCGCAAACTCGCGTGTCCTGCCCAGCAATAAAATGAACTGTCTCTGCAAGGCTCAAACACAGGACCCTGTACACTATAGACACAGTAGTCACCCACTAAACCATCACAGCAATATAGATGAGTGAGGTATCAGCAAACTAATCCTCACCACAGGTAAATCACAACAAAGATGTGAACTGAATCTATGTACAGTGTGAAGTGGTCTACCTTGCTACATAACATAAATATGTGAACTGGAATACTGCAGTAAGTATAGATGTGAGGTGTTATTATAATAGAGTGTATAAGTCCCCAGGTTCCTATACAGTGTATGTACACATGAATCACGGATACCAGACACATAAAACCTGTAATGAAGAATAAATTACTGCCAGAAGGCAAATATAGTGCAAATTAACTATTAAGCAATGCTAACTGCAGCACAGCTCAACTTAGTAAGAGTAAGCAATGTGTAGGGGAGCCAATCCAATCTGACAACCAGTATACCCCTATAAGCACTGCCAACCTTAGGTAAGCAGGTGTGCCCATAGCTTAGCATCTTCAAACCCAGCCAATCATGGAAAAATGCAGGTAAATGGCCGTATATAAACCACACAGGCAGGAATACATTCCATAAGTGGTGGTAGCTTCCTACTGCAGGCAGAATGGCTGGTGTGGGTGAAGGCACTCATTTTAGAGTGCAGCGCTGGTGCATCCAGGAGTCAAAACTCATGGTATAGCTCCTGGTACAACACCATGAGGAGAGACCACTGCAGGGCTAGTACCAAGGCTTGCAGTATAAAATGGAGGCCTGGGACAGTCTCGCCCGTGACCTCACCAGTGCCACAGGTATCCCCTGGGCTGGTGAGCAGGTCAGGCACCATCATGCTGACCTGAAGCAGTGGAGGGGGAATGTACTGGAACAGTGGATCCAGCAGTCTCGGCAGATGGCTAATGTCCCAGTACTGAGTAACTACTCATTCCACTAAGTAGTTATGAATTGCCTAGCTTGTGTATACTATGGATAGGTATGGCTACATATCACTGTATATCTCCAACATCTGCAGATGAGCGGGCTGTGAACCAGCAAGCCCATGATGCTAGGTTGCAAATGCTGCATCGTGAGGCAGGTTAGTATTCCTCTGCATGTACTGTCATAACAAATAAATATAAGAGCCTTAGAAAGTGTCATACCAGTAGGAATAAATGTGTAATATTCTGTGAATAATGGTATAACCCCTGGAGTACTTCTGTGTACTCTTCTGTCATATGTAGTTGAACTTTGTATACTATAATTAGTACTGTTGTATTAAGCAGTGTTACCCATGCTGTGGTATGCAGATAAAATGTGTATGAAGGTCTGTATAACAATGCTGGAAGTGCCAAGAGGTCAGTCATATTGTACAAGTGAGGGAGACTTAGATAGAAGACAGTAGAAAGCTTCACATCAATTCCCTAATGGCACAGTGTACTGTGATGTTAACTTTAATTTTGTTGTCACACACAGCAGGGGTTTGAATCCCGGGAGTGCTAGTAAGATGTATGCATAATCGTACCCCACAACTGTACGGATTTTGTTACAATGTCCAGATAGAAAGCTGTTTGTATAATCGCACCCAACAACTGTACAGAATTTGCTAGAGTGTTCAGATAGACAGTTGCATGCATATTCATACCCCACAACTGTTCCAGTCTGTCCAGCATGTACAGATAAATGGCCTATATCACCAGCCTGGTACCCTGTCCTCCTGAAAAAGCAGTGTGAGGAACCCAGAAATGTAGGCAGCTGTTAACGGCATATAACAGCAAGTCAAACTTGTACATAGTCATAGAATGTGTAGTAAAAACAAACCTGTCATTGTAGCACCTCACCCAAAGTGTATGGCAGCAATACACAGCATATGTTGCATTAACACCTGCATCTTGTCATAGCTGTATGTAAGACACAGGTCACATATATAATAATCTATAAAATACCAGTGTACAATATAAGGCCATTGGGTAGTGTAATACTTGTGAGGGACCACTGCAGTGACTAGGAAGGTCAAGAAAACTACACAGATATGTCAGTTATTAAATGAAAAATCTCTCACCCCTACCATATGTGCGAAATAACCCAATGACACTCCTTAACTGGTATGTGTACACTCCAAACATATGTCCTAATGGGTTATACATATTCACATTTGTTTCTATGCATGTGCCATGTTAAAATACACCCATATTGGTGGCCTGTTGCCATCAATGACACCTGCATGCTCTTGTGATGGCCACTGTTGTTCCATATATGCATGTGTTCTGCTTGCTCTGCAACTGTGTGAAATCCGGTGTGTCGGGTTAATGGGAATACCTATGCATGCCGTTATAATTAATCCTGAATGCTGTTGACTGTTACTAACCCATACCTGCCATAAATCAGTGACAACATAGCTCGTATGGGAAGGCCGGTCCCAGCGGACCCACATGTCCCACCCCATTTGGCCATGGCACCGGGCACCAGCACATCTGGGGCCCAGCCTGGGACCACCTCCTCCTTGGGCCCTGCATCACCTTTGGGAGGAACCACTGCAGGGGATGGGGCTCACCCCCCCTCAGAGTGGACGTGGAGGGGAACCTGTCACCTGTCAACAGGTCCAGCCCATGTTGCATAGGGAGCTCAATCTGGAGTATCGAGAGCGGCTATGTCAGCTTGAGGGCCGAGTGGCGCTATTAGAGGGTGAGCCTGCCCCTCCTACACAGCCCCCAGCACAGCCACCTTTGTGGCTGTGAAGGTGCAGTGGTGACTGGCCATGGGTGGGGACTTTAGTCCCACTGTTTCCAGTTGGGGGTTCATGGGCATGCGACTTCCACACACCTCTCCTCGTACAAGGTGTTTACCCCCCACATGTGTCATATACTGGCCTTGAATGCACCTTGTGTGTCTTGTCTGTTAACCCACCCAACCTCCCTCCCCAAATATACCTACTACCCCTCCCCAACATCTCACTCTCACCTGAAATATAATAAAAGTTCAATCTGTTCCCACAATAAAATCATGGCCCAAACATAGCTGTCCATTTTGCACACGTGTCCACTGGACACATGTAATCTGGTTTATTTGGCATCACAATGAATATATGTTGTCCTCACCCTTCCCCCAGGGGTTTGAGGGTCCAAACATATCTGCAAATATAGTGTATATGCACAGCTGTTGCTGTAGAAGAAATGGGCAGCTATGGACCTTTCCTATACCCTTCCTGCACATGCCTAGCTATTTTCCCTACTGTCTTTCCCTCTTTGTGCTCTGTTTTTCACCACTTTCCTATCAACTCATTTTTCTTTTATTTCAAATAAAGTAGCATGGGGGTAAGCAGCAGTCAGCACTTTTAAGTAGCCGTAAGCGTGTTTGCGCAGGCTTGCATGGGGGTAAGCTATGCCTACACAGGTTGAGAAATCAGAAGCTAAATAACTGTACGAAAACATAAGTGGAGGTTAGCAGTGCTTACCGTTGTGCAAACCCGCACAAACCTGCTGACAGCTGCATAAAAGTGCCTTAATCCCTCTGTAGCCAACGTCCTTTGTTCTACCCAGCAACAAAATGTAATGCCTCTCCAAGGCTCGGGCCCAGGACCCTACACTCCATACACAAAGTGATCTACCACTAAACCATGACAGATATACATAACCTGATGTTTTCACAAACATATCATCCAGTACAAGCAGTCAACAGTACAGGAAATGCAGTAATATCATACCTCACACCACTTAATGCAAGAATTCTGGACAAAGTGTGCCAAAATGCTGGTACAAGTAGGGATATATGTTAAATACTGCTCTGAGACACCTAAAATGTTGCTAGTCATACAGTGATATGTATTAGAACACATATCTTGAAGGAAATGAAGTCTGAAACACAAAAGTGTTGGCACTAGTTACTGACTACAGTCCTGTGATCATCCTTGCCAAATTCCAACAAAATGAGGTACAGGCCAAAAATATGATCCGAACATGCATGGACATATGGACAGATATATATCTCGAAATGTAGACAGATAGACAGCGATATGTGTATGTATATATATATATATATATATATATATATATATATATATATATATATATATATATATATATATATATATATATATATATGTATATATATATATATATATATATATATATATATATATATATATATATATATATATATATATATATATGTACATATAAATATTTCTTTAGATGTATATAAATATAGATACAGATAGAACTGTGTATAGCATTACTACTTGGGAACAAACACCTGAACCACTCACTACAACATAACAGACCATATGCACTGTTAATGGGGGTGGGGGCTCAAATGAGGGATACCTGGTAATTAGTGCTATGTTATCCCCCCACAGCCCTAACGGATATACTGTGCAATCCAATACCCAGCACATGCATATTTTGGCTACAGGACCCTCCATGAGACAGCCACAATGCTTTCACAGTAAGCCAATTTACCTGTAAATGTCAGGGCGATATCTGTACCATAACATGCAGAAACGTCATTCTAACGTAGGGAATGTACAATGTGGAAGGGTTACACATCACAATGGTTCAGATATTCACACATATCTACACATTGACAAATATGTTCAGGTATATACAAATATATATCTAGATATATATATATATATATATATATATATATATATATATATATATATATATATATATATATATATATATATATATATATATATATATATATATATATATATATATATATATATATATATATATATATATATATATATATATATATATATATATATATATATATATATATATATATATATATATATATATATATATATATATATATATATATATATGCACATACATCTACACATTGACAAATATGTTCAGGTATATACAAATATATATCTAGATATATACACAGACAAAAGGTATTAGTAGCCATACATATGTAGGAGTAGTGTGGAAGTATTGTGTGCAATGTATATCCCTCATTCACAACCCTGTAACTGGTATTTGTGAAATGTGTAGTGTGGCAACCATTCCCACAAATGAGAATACTTACATTAAACATGTACCCACCCGCAATTCAAAGGACCTGACACGACACACAGATATGCATACACAGAAAACCTTTATTTGTGTACTATACAATAATGTATGCCATTACTTACAGCACATGAAGTCGGACATATGTAATCAGTGATGAATGGAAGGCCCACACAAAACAGTAGATGCAAGCAATGTGGATATATAACATACTATGCTGTCCAGGCCAAGGCCTTCAATTAATACAATAGTAGACAAAGAATTTGCCTTCCAGATAGGCAGCAATCAACAATTACTGATGTATTTCAGCAGCCTCCAATTACACCCTGTAGTCAAGCCCTGGGGGGGGAATGTCATAGTTGTGGTAATGTCAATGTATCCGTCACATGCATAGATCCTGACCAACATATTTTGTGGGAGACCATGATATGACTGGGATGGTAGCAGGAATACTAGCAGTAAATAATGATAGTCCATTACCCAACAACCCCTAACTGTATCACAGCAGGACAAAGCCTGCCATATATGTGGAGGCCAGAGGTAGGCACACAGGGCCATACTTGCAATACTGCTGTTACACATCCTGGATATTGCTGGTGTTACAGGATTTGTTGCAACATACCCTAATGCAGGAATACGACATCAGAAACACAAATGGATGTAGCTATGTACTGATAGCACACAACAGACAGACTGCCAGTGATATATGTAGGGCAAGACCTGTGTAGTTCACAGACCAAACCAACCACACAATCCACTGGCCATCATGTAGATAGGCCCACAGTTGAGAGCTATGCAGACAGACTGCATTACATCCTAAACACACACAAACACTGCAAGACCAGCAATATACAATGCACATATGAACACTACTCACTCTGCCTGTAGGTCTGGAACCTCATACAAATGTGTAATCAGCCTCTGTCTGCAATTCCTGCTGTAAGAGGTATTGCAAACTGCTGTCTGTAACACTGGTGCCCACATGCAGGAAGGTTGTCCTCCATACTGGAAAGGCTAAGGGACAAAGCCCAAATGAGTCAGTATTTTATAGTACTGGGTTGCCATGACAGTGGTTATTTAAAGTACTACACAGCAGGCTGCATGCAATTAGCAACTGTTACACACTGATTGGTGCAGAGCCCATCACCTGATCATGTGCATCACTTACCAGACCCATGCTGCAATCAATTCAAACCAGCTCAATCACTCTAGTGGAGAGAGAGAGAGAGAGAGAGACAGAGACAGACACACACACACACACACACACACACACACACACACACACACACACACACACACACACACACACACACACACACACACACACAGTGAAAAGAAGGAAATAAAGTAAACTGTAAACAACAACAGGCAGTCACAGCTGTCAGGAAAAAAAATGACAGGTATGTAAAACATATATGTATGTAACTGAAAGTACTATGTGGTATAGAATTATAGGAAATATGATGTGGAATATGTATATGTGCCATCTGTAGTTGCCCCTGTAATGAAGTTCTGCTGAACAACTGCTCTGGATAATACTGTCTGTCCCTGTAGGCAGTGGGACATACCCACCAACTGTTTCAGATCAGCAAGGAATGACAAAGATTTAAGCCATAATATGTGTTTGGTATGTTAGTGTGGGCAATAGATGGTGGTTGAAGCACTGCCGTCATGATAGACACATGGGTGTCAGAGCACACCACACCCAGGATAGTCATGTTAATGTGTAATGCACCATGCATAAATGCCATAGGTGTATAATAGGCTTACCAGCAATCTCTCACCATATATACCACCCTAATTTTAGTCTGTGTTCACATGTGACACCTGGCTGTGTTGCAGTAAGGCAGAATAGTGCAGCTGTGAATGAAAGACAGTTACAGAATGTGTACCACATGTCTGTATGCACCCCACATATAGATAATTATCTGTGTGATATATAATTAGACAGGTATGTTTACAGATATACAGACAGTCATATAGATGTAGGTATGTAAACACCCACAAGATATATCTACACATATATGTGTATGTGTATATATATATATATATATATATATATATATATATATATATATATATATATACATATATATATATATATATATGAATAGGTTCATAGTTTCATACTAGGCTATCTGCCCTAGGGCATTTATAAACCTAGCCAGAGTGTTTGGCTTTCCACCCATTTTAAATTAATTTTGCTATGCCCTTTTTTCGAGGTTAGTATACTGTGCCTCTGTCTAACAGTGACACAGAAGTGATACCCGGGGTAAACCTACGATCTCCCATCCACTCATCAAGATTCCTCTTGAAGAGAGTCAATGAGGGACTCTGCCTAACCTGGACTGGGATTTTATTCCAGAGTGAAGGGAGCCTCTGGGTTATGAGTCTGTCCCTCCAGCATGTCCTATTTATTGCAGTGCTGAGGTTCAAGTCTCTGGAGCACGTAGCTCAATGGGATTTGGATTTTCTGAGGTGCAGCATTCCATTAATTCCGGGTTGGACATGGCTTTATACGTCAGGCACAGATCGCCTCTGAGCAGGCGGTATGCCACTGAGTAGAGCTGGAGTTTCTTTAACCGGGCAGCATATGGCATCTGTTTGAGCCCTTTGATCCTCTTGGTGAGGTACTTTTGGGGTCTTTCCAGTTGCTGCAGGTGTCTGGTAAGGTACATCCCAAAAGGGGCATTGTACTCAATTATGGGCCTGATGAGGGATGAGTAAAGAGGCACGATGACCTCCCCTGATCTAGATGTGAATCCCTTCATGATTAGGTGGGCTATATAAAATGTTTTTCTAACCACTTTGGCCACGTGGTTGTCAAATGAGAGATTTCTATCAACTTGGGTCCCCAGGTCCCTAATTACTTCTTCTGTACTTAATGGATTACCACCTATGTGGTAATTTGTGGGCACTTTGTTTTGCCAAAAGGGGATGACTATACACTTTTTGGCGTTTAGCTTGAGGCCATGGCTCTGGCACCAGTTGTCTGTTTCTATGAGGGCCTTTTGGAGGATGCTTGTGTCGGCTGGAGAGTCGATTATGGCGCCCAGTTTGCAGTCATCTGCGAACTTGGTCAGCCACAGTCCTTCCGTGTTGGCCTGTACCTCCGAGAAATATATACCGAACAAGAGAGGTCCCAGGACTGAGCCTTGTGGGACGCCACTTGTAACTGGTTTGGAGTCTGACATGGCCCCAGCAATTCTACAGAACAAAAAGAATGGAGCCAGCAAGTAGTGACTAAGAAAATCTTATTAAGATAATATCATTCCAGCAAGTACAAACAGACCGGTTTCGGCTGGTATATAACACAGCCTTCTTCAGTGTCATCCATCAACATCCAGCAATTCTAACCATGTGTGTTCTGTCTTTGAGCCAGTTTGCAACCCATCTAGTGACATAGGGGTTTATATTTAAGCTGGTGAGCTTATCTATAATGCCCGAGTGGGGTATTGTATCAAAGGCTTTTGCGAGGTCCAGGTAGGCTGTGTGGACCACCTTCCCCTCATCAATGGCCTTGGTGACTGTGAAATCATATATGTATAGTTTTATATATATATATATATATATATATATATATATATATATATATGTATATATATATAGTTATTTGTATAAATATATATATATATATATATATATATATATATATATATATATATATATATAAAATAGATTTATATATATATATATATATGTATATAGTTATATATAGTGGCACTGACAATGGCATGCAGGAGAAATAGTCTGTAACAGGCCAACAGGCCAGCAGAGATAGTGTCCCTACAGGGAGCATGGCTACAAACACATAGCCCAAAGCATGGCACAAATACACAGCACAAAGCTTGGTACAATACAACATATGACCCAATGGTAGGTAAGCAGCCGATATACCAATTGCATTCTGTGAAATGTTTGTTGTAGCTGATATGGTGGGGGAAGACAAAAATGTGTATTAAGAACTATGGTAACCCTGCTGTATGAGTTGCACTGACCTGTTTCCATCTTTATGTCTTCCAGGGAGGATGCCCCACATCCATCCATCGGCCTACAGTGCTGCCGAGACAGAGGCATAGTATCACATTTGGTGCAGCACTAGACAGACAGCCCAAGATCAGCAGGAGAGAACTGCCCTGTGGAACGAACTAGTCCACAGGATCAATGATGTCGGATTGCATAACCGACTCTATGAGCAGGTCCGGCATCACTGCAGTGACCTGCTTCGCCATGTACGTCAGTGTGCTTCTGCTGTACGGGGAGACCACCTCACAATTGTGAGGAACAAGCCATCCATCCACCCCTCACCCGTGTGGAGGAGCTACTCAGGAGCCTTGTGGCACCTGTCCACCTGCAGCATCAGCAACTGGCAGGGCACATTGTGGAGGTGGGTGCCACTGACACACTGCCTGAGGAGCATACAGGTAAGGCCCCAGGGCACATCAGTACACCACCCGTGTGTATGCATCTGCACCTGTACAGGTACATCATGCAAATCTGAGATGTCATATACATAGTCTGTTGCTGTGTAATAGTAATATACAGACGTGCATAAGCTGTAGTATTGTGAACCCCTACTGTAGTTGTAACATAATGCTGCACTCACCCTTTATGAATGCCACAGCTGTGGCCACTGACAACAACATTCTCACACTCTTATGTAGGTTCCTCCAGGATGCTACCACAGCAGCAGCCTGTAGCCGGTGTGTATGGTTCATGTTCATGCATGACAAGACACTGTGCATGTAATGGCTATAGGATATTCCATGCACACATCTAACACACCTACAAATACTGCATACTGTACATGTTCATGGTTTGTTATTGTGAAATGCACTGCGTCACAGTAGTGACCATGCTGGGGTATTGGAAGGGTACAAGCGACACATGCAAAATACCTAACATCCAGTCATTGTGCAATGTGTTCACAGAGATGGGGAGTATGGCAGGACACAGTGCCTACAGTAGGAACATGTGTGAAACATCACCCTCATGGCTGTAACTGCACACAATCAGGTTATGTAACTGTGGCAGATGTAACCCTGACCCCAAAGCAATAATGACAGCAGTGTGTGCACTCCAAGGGATGTGCACATGAGTAGACCTTGCAACCATGCAGAGTCCTGGGACATGTGTAGGGTCCCCCCCCCCACAGCCATGGTAAGGTCTGGTGGGTGTCAGTGTAATAGTCCTGTACTGGTCATACATGCACTGCTGATGTTGTGATGTGTAAGGCAGACATCAGGAATACACAAATTATATCCATTCACATATCATCTCAGGTATGAGGTGCTGTAACACATAGGGGCTGTGAGCATTGGAGATAACATAACAGACACAGTACTACATAAGCAGCAATGGCTTTTACACCTATGTGGTATGGTGCGTAGTACAAGGCAGGGTGCAGAACAGGTCGACAGTAACACTTCATACATGGGTGCAGTGTTAACAAAGGGAAGGGCCATTACCTACCAACACAGCCCACGTATCACACACATGTATACTGCCGCTGTAATGAGGTCACTATGGTTGCACTGCATGCTGTTGAGCACCAGATGTAATGCATGCTGACAGAAGTGTAATGGGATGACTGTGTGTACAAAAGGTGTGCAACCGCACACATAGGTGTGTGTGTGTGGGGGGTGTTAAATGTGTGTGTAAGTGCAATCTGGTGGAAAGTGGTCGATGCATGTCTGATGTGTGTGTATATGTGTGTCTGTTTGTGTGGGTGTCCATGTATGCACAGGCGATAGTGGGATTGATCACATGGCAGTACCTCTCCTTGGGATTGTGCTGTAGATATAGTGACACATGAGACACCAGGACAGCCTGTCTGATATGTGAACACAGGTCAGCTGATAGCATAACAAGGTCTGTAGCACAGAACATGCATTGGGAGGGAAAGTACATACCAGGTATACACATCATAATGCCAGCAGCAGATAGATAACCGGCTACCCACATATGCAGCACTACTAATGCAATGGGGAATTACAAGACCACATCAGTGAGTGTATCCAGGTATTACTGTTGTCTGCATGATGGGTTGATTGTGCAGCAGATGTGGCATGGACTGATTAAGACTGTTGTATGAGGCTCCGGTGTGTGACATATGTAGTGAATGTAGTGGCCCTAACCATATAGGGGCCATGTACACCATGACTGGACATACACAGGGTATTACTGGATGACAGCAGTGAGGCCATGTACTACCTACTCCACCAAAGTCAAGGAGGTGATGGAGTAACAGGTCATGTGCTGTGATCACACGTGTAGGCATGGAGAGGTATGATGTGTTAATGGGTAGTATTAATGAGTGTATGTTAGCAAGTGACATGCAGGATGGGGAACATCTTTAACTAAATGTGGGACTGTCTGTAAACCCAGGGTAAGGGAGGTAGTAAAGTGGACTGTCAGTGTTTGTGGGTGTACATGTGTGTGTGTCTCTGTCTGTGTGTGTGACTGTGTGTGTGTGCGCGACTGTGTGTGTGTGAGTGTGCGTACTGTTATGCAATGCTGCACAGGTCTTAACATGTGTGTTTGTTTCCACCACAGCTGATGAGGTGGGTCATGTTCCCTCCTGCATGCAAACTGAGGTAGGTGTCCGTACAGACACAGATGATGATGATGATGCTGATGATGGTACTGGTGAGGCACAGGTGGGGTTGTCAGAGGCCAACACTGAGCCTACATGTGTCATCATCCTCCTAGCCACCCCAAACCTGGACACAGTTACAGTGCCCCTATAAAGCCCATCACACATGGCCATAGCAGAGGGACAGTTGGTTGGTGCCAATGACCAGGAAGGTGTGGTGTCCATGCCAACTGTGTTGGGTCACAGTCAGCATAGCCGGATGTCCGGCAGGCCACCACATCAGCAGATGTACCATGGTGCTCATGGGAGGGCCGCTGGTCATCATACCCCTGGCAGAGGTGCCACAACTGGTACCAGCAGGAGCATGTTTCAGGCTGTAATGGAGGCACAGGCACGTATGGACATGCACACCAGACAGGGCCTGAGGCTGCAGAGGGCTGCTTTCTCATCAGTAAGTGGCACCCTCCATGACATTACTGCTGCTCTCTGTGAACATACCAAGGTCATGGATAGATGGTGGGATGAGATGGTGAGCCACCTCGACCATGGAATGTCAGTGCTTTGAACATATGGTAGGAGTGGTACGATGTCCGCGTGGACATAGGCCAGAAACACCAGCAGCTGATGGTCAATGTGGACATGCCACAACACCAAGCTGCTCCCGTAGTGGCAGTACCGGCCTGAGCACACCACTGGCGGTGCTGTCCACACCACACCACAGCAAGCCTTGTGCATGTGGTCCTGGCCAGTCCCAGGTGGGACATGGTTCCAGCAGACACCTGTCATTATCAGGGGAGAGTAGCACCTCAAGGTTTGTACCTGCACATGCCCATGGAACCCCTGGCAGGCACAGTCAGCCTGTCCGTGGCTGGAGGCACTAAACTGCACACCCTGCCAGGTATGGTCTGCAGCTGTCCAACAACACCTGTATCGGGCGGCCAGATGGCAGGACTGTGTGCATGCATACTCACACACTATGCAACCACACCTAGGGTGATCCCATACCGACACACACCACATCACCATACCCCAATCATTGAAGCAAACCCCTCACCCACACTTATGGTGACACATGTATGGACCACCCTCGGCCTCTGGCAAACCAGCAACATACCCCGTGCATATGATGATACCTCTGCCACATCCTTGTCATCCATAACATCAATGCAGGGACAGGCTAATATAGTTCTGATGCACACTGTGACTGTTATAGAGTGCTGTAATGTACTGCAGTGTGAGATGTTGTCAGGGGTAATGTGTAATGCATACATGTCAGGCAGTGTAGCCATGCAGCTATGATGCATTTCAGCTGTCAGTAACAGTGAATGTTGTCTCCATAATGTTATCCATTTGTGTTGCAGGTGTACATATGTCAGCAGGAGGATGGTCTGCAGTCATATTTCACAAGAGTATGGCACTGTGGTGACACCATGGTGACTGCCCATGGGTGGTAACCTCAGTCCCACTGTTACCACTAGGGGGCATGTGGGCTTCCTATATCCCAACACCCCTCCCCATCAAGGTGTTCACCCCCACATGTGTGATATACCAACCCTGTATGCATCTTGTGTATCATGTCTGGCAACCTATCCATCCTCCCACCCCAAATATACCTACAGCCCCTCCCCAACATCCCACTCCCACCTGAAAAGATAATGGAACAGCAATATCTTCCCATGAAAAAATCTTGTCCCATACATGGCTGCCTATTCTGCACATGTGTCCACTGGACACATGTAATCTGATGTAATTGGCATCACAATGCATTTATGTTGTCTTCACCCCTCTCCCAGGGATTTGAGGGTCCACATCTACCTCCAACTTCAGTGTTTATGCACAGCTGTTGCTGTAGCAGAAATGGGCAGCTATGGACCTTTCCTACACCCTTCCTGCACATGCCTAGCTATTTCCCCTACTGTCTTACCCTCTTTGGGCCCTTTTTTCATCACTTTCCTATCCACCCTTTTTTCCATTCCTTTTCAAGAGGTTAGCTTGGGGGTAAGCAGGAGTGTTCTGGCCAGCAACAAAATAAACTGCCTCTGCAATGCTCATACCCAGGACCCTGCATATCATACACAGAGTGAGTTCCCACTAATCCATGGCAGATGTAAATAACCCTGAGGTTTCCACAAACATATCATCCAGCCCAGTCATTCAACAGTACTGAGAATGTATTGCAACATATAGATTTATGTGTGAGTAAATATATTAATGTCTAAACAGATACAACACATTAATATATGTAGATATGTGTGTGTGTATATATATATATATATATATATATATATATATATATATATATATATATATATATATATATATATATAGGGATATATACATATATAAATGTATATGAACATATATACATGCAAATGCCTACATCTATGGATATATATGTCTACATCTGCATGTGTAAATATATACAGCAGGTCATGTATATGTCAGCAGATATATACATGTACATATGTAGGTGTGTACCAACAGACATCTGGTAATAACAATGGGGATATAACAAAAACATATGTGTCCTCATGAAACATTAATGGCATTGAGAGGCCCCACACAATATGCATCTGGTAAGAATATGTATGCTCCCCCCAGCCAAGCACGTCCACCCTGTAATACAGTAACAAGTGTTGCAGATCCCATAACCAGGACCACACACAACATGGCCATCCCTAGGATACATATACACAGACAGATATATGCAAATACAGGCATATATATATATATATATATATATATATATATATATATATATATATATATATATATATATATATATATATGTAGATATACACATATACATGTAAGTACACATACACACACAGAGCTATATACAGTACGATACATATGTAGTACGTGCACACAAATTAAGCAGCCAGTATTCCTACAGTCACCACCTTACCAACTGGAGACTGTATGAGCCACCCATACGAATGACATTCATAGCCTGCAACACATACCCATAGAGATATCAAAAGGTATAACACCACACACAGGTGCCCATAAATGATTGTGAAAGCTATATTTGTGTACTATGACAGTTGTATATGCCATGTTATATAGCCATGTAGACACTGACATCCATATGAACAGTGTAATGCAACTGTGAAACAGTTATACTGAGACAGTAGTCTGGTAAGGTTGACACATGTTGCTGTCCAGGTCAAGGCCTTCTACTAGTACAATAGTAATGGCAGACTGGCCCACAGCATACCAGACAATCAACAGTATATAATGCAGATGTATAGATCAGCAGCCTCTATCTACACTCTCTACACAATCCCTAGGGGTTACAGACCTCAGTTGACAAAATAGGATGTATCTGTTACATAACAAGGCATAACTGACACCATCACAATCCCACTGACAAACAGAACAGTCCATATCACGGGAGGCAGTAGGCCCACGGTGGACTGTATGGTAATGTACATCCAGATGCCTTAAGACAGCTTATCCCAGATACCCACACATGTTGTTACAGCCTAGGTTAGCCATGGTGCACCCCCTACACTCACTACTACTGGGCCATATACCATGGTTACATATACTGCCCTCTGCAGTGCATTAGGGCACACATGTATTGTGTAGGTGGAGCCCACAAATATATGGCCCCAACCCCCCAGTATGTGTGGGGTACACAACAGCAGTGGAGGGGTGGCAGAAATGACAGCATGACATACACACAGCCCACTACATAACAAACCCTGAAAGCATGTCACATGTGCTGAGCCAGGTATGTAGATGGAGGACAGAGTCTGGAACTCAGGCACATATGTGTACAACTGTTGTCATACAATAAGCAAGATATGTAAATGTGTACATATCTATATGGATATATGAATAACGATATGTACATATATGTTTGCCATATGTCCTGCACATGGAGTGGAGCCCTACCTCAGCCGCAATAGTCCCAACCTCTCAGTGCAAGGGGATGTCATGTATGTATTGCAGGTCTATTTGTAGACTATTGCTACTGAAATAGGGATCATCTTCACAGACATGGTGTGTGTGGGAGGCCATATCTGCTGTGGACATGTGTGCCACTGGCTACTGAAAGACATCCTAATGTCATCATAGTACAGTATCACTGATAGCACAGTAACGCTCTAGTGGACTACAGCTGCGATACGCCCAATATATGTGCACAGTCTGACACACGCTGGTCAGTCCAGGGGTATACACAGAACCCCTTCATGCAAGACATGTGGACCAGGCCTGTCAATGTGGATGTTAACAGGCAGGTAGATGGGTATAACATGTAAATACTGGTATACATTTGCACCCATAGGTTATGCATTCATACACCCCTGTCTGTCCTGACACATAATAACCGCTGGTACAGAGGTGCCATGGCCACATACTGCCCACTAGTTAGTGACATACATATGAACAGCATCCCACTTCTTTGTCTGACATACGTGATTGTCATGGTGGCCCGGCAGAAGTACATCTGGCAAGTATCTGGACATGTCATCGCACTGGATAAGTACAGTAATGTGCTAGGCATGTAACAAAGCACAGTGCAAGCTACAGGCAGATTGACTCAACACTGGGCTACATCTTCCATGTGGGGATACACATGTACCTGCATAGATAGCAAGCTCTACAGGCATGTCACATCACAGAGTAACAGCCACCTGTGTGAAAGTGCGTAACCACAACCAATGTGAACACAGCCACAGCCACATATGATAAGCTAGTGTACTATTACAGTATATGGACTATCTGACCTACACTATCCTCATATGAGCCACTCACACAACCCCCCTACATATACTGGGCCACTAGACAGTGTGGTCCGATGCCTGTGTGTGGTATGGGACATGTGTGTGTTTGCCCCTACAAACATATAAGCTGTTAGGGTGACATACAGTGGAGCAGCATGTAGCATCAGCTAGAACAAGACCAGGAACAATGACATCTACAACAGTCTCTACACAGGTCAAGGTACATATTCACTATGCACACACTGTTGACAGTTATCAGACTTACACATACCTCAGTACCGTACACACAACCACGTAATGCCCAGGCTATGTCCTCAGTTATAACCCCTACTACACATAACATGTGTAGCAGTCTGATATCTCACTGGCTTGTTATCAGATATGCTGTCAGTGACTATGGAGTACAGAACATATGCACCCCCTACCGCATGACATATGTACAAAGGTTGACAGAGTTGTGGCTGGAGGCACAAACACAGAGCCAATATTGACATGTTGCTGTAATACCCTCATACACATACTGTCATGACAGGGTTTGTTGCACCATATGTCCTATGAGGGATGTGACGTCGGTAACTCTCCTGGCTGTCACCATCTACTGCCTTCTATCCTCACACTACCTTCTGCATTCCACAGATAGGTGCACCGTAGCTGACACATGACACCAAAGGCACAACACTGCCCAGTCTGTGGATGACCCTACGGATGGGGAACCCTCATATACATGGGACTGGCATGGCAGGTATTGCGACATGTACGACAGGCAAATACAGACAAACACTGTTAAACCAACAGTACTCCACATGCAGTATAGCAACACTTACAGTCTGTAGTGAGGTCAGGCACATCCCCCTCTCTTTTGTTGCCCTCTTTCCACAGTGTATGTTGTTAGAGGTAAATCCACAATCCATCTGAGATTCTGTTTGCCAAACAACAGATCGAGTTCCTGTTCAGAGTGACTGTAAAGAGCCAACACCACCATGTTGTTCCTAGGTATTGGAGTGTGTTTCCATGCAATTGGCTATGGGACTGTTACCACAGGTGTTCCACATGCAGTCAGCTAGGGGAGGACTGCAATTCATCCAGAGACCATCAGCTGATCATGAGCATCACTTAAATTACACATGCTGCTGCCTAAGCATAGCAGGTGTGGGTCTCCAAATCCACCGGAGAGGGAGTGGGGGACTGAGACTGAGGCAAATACATGTCAGGAGGGGTGGTAGAGTAAAACAGAAGCATGTTTGTGTCACACACCTACTAGTACAGAGTATCAACCCCCTGACAACTATGTAGTGCTATCACAGTTCGATGCAGTTATTGGATGCACCACATGGATTACCTGCTGTGGAGCACTCAGAGCATATTTGTGATGATGAGTGACATCTGCAACAAGGATACGGTAGATATATGTTAGGTGATGTACACATGCCTGTCTGCATGAACAGCTGCCGGTGTCACCACAGGCACACTCACACAGGGACACACACACATTGACACACTTGGCAGGGCCAGGAGTGTAACTCATCACTAATGGGATTGCCACAACACATCAATGTGCAGGTATCACATGCACCACACGGGTCATACGAAGGTGGTATGGGCATAGAGTATGACGAGGTGTCAGACATCAAACAGCATGCTTCAGTATGCCCTGAGGGGTTGTAGTGAGTGTGGATGTGATCAGATGCACCATACAACACACACACAGACACACAGGGTGCCAGTCCTGACATGCATGGGTGTATGTCTGCATGGATGTGTGGTGGTCAACTGTGCCAGCAGGCTGTACAAGGGTAGGGGATGGGTAAATCTTGGCATCAGGCCACATGACAATGGTCTGCATTGTGCCTCAGGCCTGTGGATTCTGCATCTGCCCACACAGGTGGGTATGGCATCCCCCATCCAGTCACCTGTGTGACTATTGTGTGTGGCCAATGCTGTGCATCACTTGCCATGTATATGTTCCTTACTCCATGACATGGATGGTGTCTGGGATGTGCACACCTTCAACATGGATGTACAGTGACATTTGGAACTGTACCTGGGGTGTCTGGCCCATGTTGTGAACACAGATTATCACTGGACGTGCCAGTCTTGCCCATCTGTGGCAGGAACTGATAATGGGCAGCAGGTTTACCCTGCACCTACATTGATAGCATGCTAACAGCATTCCCTGATGTCAGTGTCATCTGTCCATACAGGCATGTTATCAGGCATGGTATGTCCATTGGGAGTCGCATGTGAAGGCACCACAGGTGGTGCAGATGTCTATTTGGGAACATTGTGGAGGTGCACTGTCTGCATGTAAGTGCATATTGGACAGATGGCCAGGGTGACATGCCCTCTGTAGCCCAATGCTATCACTGCAGAGTTACTATCAGTGGCCAATATGCAGTATACTACCCACATATTGGCTGTTGCCTAGGCATGTGTGTGTGCTCTGGGTAATAGTGGGGTTGCTAACTGTGATTGGCTGGCATTGATGTCGCATGTCTTGGTATGGCTTTGCACACCAGCCTCTCAGCTAATTTACATCTGGTATCCCTGTATGGTTGACATGGTGATATAGTAGGGCCATCATAAAAGAACTCAGCAAAACTCCCTTCACATTGGCCACACACTCACATCCACCTCTGCATAGGATACGTGTTACACTCACACACCTGTTATGTCTGGGAGTAGAACCCCTACCTAACTAGTTTATCACACTACAACACTGCGCAGTTATAGTACATGCCATGGACAATATTGGAGTACCTCTTCCCCAAAGGTGCATTTCACAATGTATGACATTAGCAGGGTTACCAAAGTAGGTCATTTCAACTGCACAGCAAGTGACTAGCCTAAAATGCATTGCTCTCTACACAGACAGTGAGACACACACAAAACATCCACAATTGACATGTGGGGGTATAGAACCCTTGACTGAGGTCTATATCAGACTGTAGCATGGGGCTGTTATAGGACACACCACAGGGATTACGGATGAGCTCTCTCCCCAAAGTTGTATTTCACAATGGATGACATAAGCAGGATTGCCACCGTAGGGCATTTAAAATATACTGCGAGTGAGTAGCCTATAATGCATTGCTCAATATACACACACATTGAAACACACACAAAACATCCAGAACTGCCATGGGTGAGAATGGAACCCTACCACAGTTCTAAATCACACTACAGCAGTACATAGTTACAGGAAGAGCTACGGAGATTACTGGATTACTTTCTTCCCAGAGGTGTATGTCTAGGTGAGTGACATCAGCAGCCTTACCAAGGTTGAGTATATGAATTGTACGGAGTGTGAGTAGCCTAAAAAGCATTGCTCTCTACACAGTCAGACACACACACTAAAACACAAGCCCACAGTTGTCAGGTCTGGGGTTAGAACACCTACCTAACTACTTTATCACACTACAGCAGTGCACATTTACAGGATGCAGTACAGAGATTACTAAGTTTGTTATTCCCAGAGGGGTATTTCTAAGTGAGTGACATCAGCAGGCTTACCAAAGGTGAGTATATGAATTCTACAGAGTGTGAGTAGACTAAAAAGCATTGTTTTCTACTCAGTCAGACACACTCAGATCCACACACAAGCACAGTAATCAGGTCTGTGGTTAGAACTAACTACATTATCTCACTACAGCAGTATGCAGGTACAGGACACGCTGCAGAGATTACTGGGCTATAACTTTCCCAGAGGTGTATTTCTAGGTGCATGACATCAGCGGCCCTGACAAAGTTGAGTATATGTATTGTACATTGTGAGTAGCCTAAAAAACATTGCTCTCTACTCAGTCACACACACACACACACACACACACACACACACACACACACACACACACACACACACACACACACACACACAGATTCAGACAGGTCTGGGTTTAGAACACCTACCAAACTACTTTATCACACAACAGCAGTACACGGTTACAGGACGTACTACAGAGATTACTGGGCTCTGCCTTTCCCAGAGGTGTATTTCTAGGTGAGTGACATCAGCAGCCTGCCAAAGTTAAGTATATGAACTGTACAGAGCTTGAGTATCCTAAAAAGCACTGCTCTCTACACAGTCAGAGACAGACAGACACACACACAAACACACACTCACACATTTGCCAAGTCTGGGGTTTGGGCTACTACCTAACTGGTTTATCACTACAGCAGTTCGCAGTTATGGGACATACCATGGTGATTCCTGAACTACAGCTCTCACAAAGGTGTATTTCATATTGGATGACCTCAGCAGGCTTGTCATAATACTACTATGGGGTGGGCGGTGTGTGCATGGGCCATAACCCATTCACGTAGGGGTTGACATGCCACATGCAGGCACACACGGGGTCATATGTCACAGGTACGTGTATACAGCTATTAGATGACTATTTCCTTGTACAGTCATGTTGCACAGCTGGCACGAGCATCAATAGTCTGTCATGCTAACAGATGCTTATGGCTAGTACCTGCACTGAGTGCATCTGCACCTCATGTGGTTGTGTGCTGGGTGGGACAGTCCCGGATGGGTCCTTGTCACGATGACCCTCTTCCACACATCTATGTCCATCTACTTTTGGCTTATTACAGTGTGTTGTCCTTACATATATGTCTGTATTCCTATTCACTGTGTGTGCAAGGCAAGAGTGGTGCATACTGACATGTGTCTGCCCTAAGAGCTGTGACAGCCAGATATGTCTGGTCCACTGGTGTTTGCAGACATGGCCCTCATGTGTTTAAGTGTGTGGGCATGCCCAGTATTACCTTTCAGTATGCTGTTGACTGACATTGCCTTCATTCCTCTGTGTGTGAGAATGCCCAGTACTGCATGTGTGGAGCATGTCCAGGTTGTTTGTACTTTGGTGCTGACCTTTGTGTTGTACACCGACAGGTAGCATGCTGTGTCTGCAGGGTATCCATCAATCATTTGGCATGTACTGTTGCTACATTTCTGCATAGCGAGGGGCACCTAACTGTTTCTACATTTCTACACAAGAGTGGGGGGGGGTCACACCTGACTGTTACTATTAGTGTACATAGGATGGGGGGCACACTTGACACTTCTGCACATTTGCTAGGACTGTACTGGTATGTCGGGTACTCCATTTCAGTCTGTAGTCTTGCCTATCATGCTGGCTAGAGGCATACCAGTGTAATACAGATCCTAGCTTTCACTGCCTACATATTAGTTTCAGACTTCCTAGCCTTCACATCTTACATCCAACTGCCTGGCCTGCTGTAGTCTGTCTGTGTAGGCCGCTCATTCAGAGGCCATAATGCAGCATTTGTTTGTGTTTGTCTACACCTATCCTGCTGACTGTAACAGTTGTTGGGTATGTGACCCCCCCCCAACTGGCGTGTGTGAGTCACTTACCTTGTGGGTGTCCCAGTATTGAGGGTGGTGCTGCAGGGCTGCCTATGTTGGATGCACAGAGTACACACCCTATACATGGTTGAGCACAGGTAGTGTCATGTTTGGCATCCCTTTTACTGTATGTGTGAGTCGAAGAGAGATGACATTCCCTGGGACCTTACTGTGTCAGTGCATGTGCTATGCATTGCCTCTTTGTCAGAGCCAGGGAGTACTGGGCACACCTCCTTCTGCCTACTGGGGCAGGCTCAGGTTGTTCCTCCTCCGAGTCACTCTATGCCTGTGCAGGCCTTGGCAATGGTGGGGGCTGTGTGGCCCTGCCCCATGCTGTTCCTGCTGCAGCTGTTTCTGAAGGATTATATTGTGTAGCATGGCACATACAAGGACAATTTGGGTACATGTAGTTGGTGAGTACTGCATGGCTCCACCAGATGTGTCCAGTCACTGGAACTGTGACTTGAGCATCCCAAAACACACCCTCTATTATGATTCGTGTTTGTGCGTGTGCCTCATTATGGAGTTCTTGTTCAGGCATGTGTGCATTTCTGATTCAGACATGGCTCCAGTATCCAGCATCCCCACTAGGTGAACGATGTCCCCAATGGCAAATCTGTGGTACAGCTGCGCAGATGCCAGATGTTAGCTTCCAGGGCAGCCAGCACACACATTCATTATTATGCCCTGGGCATCACACATGACCTAGCAGTTGATGGAGGGGAAGCCCTTGTTGTTGATGTAGACCCTACACCAGGTGGTGCTTTGATGCATATGTGCGTGCAGTCTATTGCACCCACTACCTCGGGGTATTCTGCTATTTGATGGAAAAGACACATATTGCTGGCCAACATCTCATGAGTGATGGGGAGATATACATGTTCACCTACATGAGCTGACATGGCATCCAGGAACTGGTGGAGAACCCTGGATGCTGGTGCCTGTGATATCCCCATCATAACCCAGTTGGCCTTTGGAAGGTGCCTGTAGCTAGTATTCGTAGGCTTACACATACCTTGGTATCCACTGGGATGGGTTCACCTCTGTTAGTTCTGTGTGTGAGGCATGGCCGGCACAGCTCAACAATCTGCTGTAGGAGGTCCCTGTCCACCCTATAGCACTCCACTATCTCCAGCTCATGTAGCCCTTGGTAGGTTATCCTGGGTCTGTACGCTCTTCTCCATCTCCTCACTCTAAAATTTCGTGGTGCAGACTTATTGGAAAGGTGTTTGCATAGTTTATAGTAGTGTGCTGGGCTGCTGCCCATGTGATTGGCTGTTTCTTATACATTTCATCTGTCAGCTAAGCTAGTTCTCCTTGATTTCTGTGCTTTCCCTTCCCATTGATCTCTGTTTAAGCCTGTGTTTGCTCAAATGCGCCCAGTTTGCAGTCATCTGCAAACTTTGTCAGCCATAACCCTCCTGTGTTTGCTTGTACTTCAGAAAAGTAGATGCCAAACAAGAGTGGGCCCAGGACTGAGCCCTGTGGGACACCACAGGCTTTGAGTCTGACATGGCGCCAGCAACTCTGACCCTGTGGGTTCTGTCACTCAGCCAGTTTGCAATCCATCTTGTAATGTATGGGTTTACATTTAAGTTGATGAGTTTTTCAATGATACCCGAGTGAGGTATTGTATCAAAAGCCTTCGCCAGGTCTAGGTAGGCTGTATGGACTGCCTTTCCTCATCAATGGCCTTGGTGACTGTTTCAAAAGTCAACCAAGTTTAGAAGGCATGATCTGCCTTTGACAAAGCCAAACTGGGTTGGATCCAAAGTCTGCAAGTTCCCTATGTCTTTATTTATGAGATCCATTATGATCCTCTCCATGGCTTTGCAGATAAGGCTTGTCAAGCTAATGGGACGGTAATTTCCAGGGTCGGTGGAGGCACCGCCTTTGTGGAGTGGGACCACAGTCACTGTGCGCCACTCCTGGCACGATCCGGAGGTGAGACTAAGATTAAACAGCTGTCCTAACTGTGGGTTTAATTCCTCGTTGAGTTCATGGAGCACACAGCCGGGGACACCATCAGGTCCCATGGATGCTGTGTTCTTTGCCTTGGAGAGAGCAATTCTCACCTGGGCGTTAGAGATGTTGGGGGCTACAATCATTTGGTATAGATATCTCTCCTTTAGGGGAGGGGAGAAGTTTGCACTGAACCTTTCAGCCAGTATGTTGGCAATGTCTGTAGGATCAGTAATCTTCACATCATTTTGAACTAATTCTGAGCATATCTGGGAGTTTCCTCCTAGGTTTCTGACATAGCTAAAGAATGCCTTATAGTTGTCTTTAGAGTCCTTAGCTATTTTTTCTCAAAATTAGCTTTGGATGATTTTATGAGAGCTCTTAGCTTTTACTTATAGTGATCAGGTGTCTTACCTTTTAAGGATTTTGCTCTATCTTGTAGTAGCTTTCTCCTTTTGTTGTAGAGTTTGTTTATGGCTGGGGTCCACCAGACTGACGCTTGCCTTTGGTACAAAGAGTCTTTGTTTTGCTTGGGATTGCCTGATCCATGCAGCCTGCAGGTGCTGGTAGAAGGCATTTGTAAGTGATTCAGCGGTTTGAGTAATGTTAACCGGCTCAGGGCCTTAAAGGAGACCACACTAGTCTTTAGAAGTGTGAAGTCGGCTTTCGAGAAGTTCTTTACTGTGGTCTTTTCATTTCGGTGGGGGGGATGAGGACCTCCAGCGAGATTAGTTTGTGATCAGATCTCACCAGTGAGGGGTATACTTCGGCTGAACATTGTGCTCCCATGTTCGTGATGATGAGATCAAGTATGTTTTCTCCTCTTGTGGGGATGGTGACTAGTTGTTCCATGGCATTTGAGTTTATGAATTCCAGGAACTTTGGGCTAGAGTGTTTGGGCTTGAGTAGTGTTCCCAGTCTATATTAGGGTAGTTGAAGTCACCTAGTATGATGGTGTTCGGAGATGCATTTATCCCCTCCAGTGTTTTCAGGAAGGCCATATGAGGTTCCTGAGTTTGCGAGGGTGGCCTGTAACATACTACAAATTGCAGAGCAGTCTTGCCTATGGTTAATTGCACCTGGATGGTTTCCGATGCATCGTGCGATGCCACCAATCTTGAGGTGTGGGTGTCCTTGATGAATATGGATACCCCTCCTCCTTTCTTGGTATTGTCCAGGTTTTGGGGCCGGAACGCATGATATGAGGTAAAACCTGATAGTGTTGGGGTGCTCTCAGGAGCCTTGAACCAGGTTTCTGTCACAGCACAGACATCAATGTTCTCCATACTGAGAAGGGCCTCGAGTGCGTGCATCTTGAGGTTGAGACTTCTGGCATTGCCCTTAGTTTTTTTTTTCTTTGTTTTGTTCTAGGGTGGTAGGTTTAGAATTTGAGCCTTGCCTAAAAAAGGCACTATGGGGGTGGCAAGAGCCTTTGCCAAAATCCGAATCCCAGGGTGACAAGTGCAAGCCGTCCCTTGCGAAGCAGCGTGGCTTGTCCAGCATGTCATCCCAGGCAGACAGACATTGGATCCCCTTTGAATGACACCAGAGTTTTAGCCAATTGTTAAAGCTGATCATCTTATCTCTGTATTGTGGCATCATTCTTGGTGAAGGTAGGATACTGCTCAAGGTCAGGGTCATACCTGCTTGGCTACATAATCAGAAAGCTCCTCTATGTCTCTTTTCATGTAGTCCAAGGAGGTACGTCTCAGGTCGTTAACACCAGCGTGGACAATGATTGAGTCGTACTTGTACCTGCTGTTGAGAGACCTGAGTGCATGCGTTATGTGGCGGATTCTAGCACCCGACAGACAGCTTACTGTGACCTTCTCCTTACTCAGTCTGGTGAGCGGGACATCAGTGTGTCTGACTATGGAGTCACCAATGACTAGTGTGTCTGGCATTGTGTTTGGCCTTAAGGGCTGTGACTGCTTGACACTCTGACTGTGTGGTCTATGTGTTGCAGGTGTTGTTTCTACATTTCTACACAAGAGTGGGGAGGGGCAGACCTGACTGTTACTATTAGTGTACATAGGATGGGGGGCACACTTGACACTTCTGCACATTTGCTAGGACTGTACTGGTATGTCGGGTACTCCATTTCAGTCTGTAGTCTTGCCTATCATGCTGGCTAGAGGCATACCAGTGTACTACAGATCCTAGCTTTCACTGCTTACATATTAGTTTCAGACTTCCTAGCCTTCACATCTTACATCCAACTGCCTGGCCTGCTGTAGTCTGTCTGTGTAGGCCGGGGGGGGGTTACACATAGGGCTCATTCAGAAGCCATAATGCAGCATTTGTTTGTGTTTGTCTACACCTATCCTGCTGACTGTAACAGTTGTTGGGTATATGACCCCCCCCCCCCAACTGGCATGTGTGAGTCACTTACCTTGTGGGTGTCCCAGTATTGAGGGTGGTGCTGCAGGGCTGCCTATGTCGGATGCACAGAGTACACACCCTATACATGGTTGAGCACAGGTAGTGAGGTAGTGTCATGTTTGTCATCCCTTTTACTGTATGTGCGAGTCGAAGAGAGATGACATTCCCTGGATCCTTACTGTGTCAGTGCATGTGCTATGCATTGCCTCTTTGCCAGGGCCAGGGAGTACTGGGCACGCCTCCTTCTGCCTACTGGGGCAGGCTCAGGTTGTTCCTCCACAAGGACAATTTGGGTACATGTAGTTGGTGAGTACTGCAAGGCTCCACCAGATGTGTCCAGTCACCGGAACTGTGACTTGAGCAACCCAAACACACCCTCTATTATGATTCGTGTTTGTGCGTGTGCCTCATTATGGAGTTCTTGTTCAGGCGTGTGGGCATTTCTGATGGGCGTCATCAGACATGGCTCCAGTGTGTATCCAGCATCCACCACTAGGTGAACGTGTGGGATGTCCCCAATGGCAAATCTGTGGTACAGCTGCGGCAGATGCCAGATGTGGGAATTGTGGTAGCTTCCAGGGCAGCCAGCACACACATTCATTATTATGCCCTGGGCATCACACATGACCTGGCAGTTGATGGAGGGGAAGCCCTTGTTGTTGATGTAGACCCTACCCCGCTCACCAGGTGGTGCTTTGATGCATATGTGCGTGCAGTCTATTGCACCCACTACCTCGGGGTATTCTGCTATTTGATGGAAAAGACACATATTGCTGGCCAACATCTCATGAGTGATGGGGAGATATACATGCTCACCTACATGAGCTGACATGGCATCCAGGAACTGGTGGAGAACCCTGGATGCTGGTGCCTGTGATATCCCCATCATAACCCAGTTGGCATTTGGAAGGTACCTGTAGCTAGTATTCGTAGGCCTACACATACCTTGGTATCCACTGGGATGGGTTCCCCTCTGTTAGTTCTGTGTGTGAGGCATGGCCGGCACAGCTCAACAATTTGCTGTAGGAGGTCCCTGTCCACCCTATAGTGCTCCACTATCTCCAGCTCATGTAGCCCTTGGTAGGTTATCCTGGGTCTGTACGCTCTTCTCCATCTCCTCACTGTAGGTTACTCAGCAGCATTCACATCCTCACCGCCCTCAGACTCATGCACATGCTGGTTTATGATAGCAAAATCAGCCCCCAGCATTATTTCTCTTACTTTCGTTTTCTAAAATTTCCCTGTTTGTATACACCGGTGGTGCAGACTTATTGGGAATAACAAGGGGGAAAGGTGTTTGCATAGTTTATAGTAGTGTGCTGGGCTGGGCTGGGCTGCTGCCCATGTGATTGGCTGTTTCTTATACATTTCATCTGTCAGCTAAGCTAGTTCTCCTTGATTTACTTCCTACTGCTGCTTTCCCTTCCCATTGTCTCCCTGTTTAAGCCTGTGTGCATGCCGCACAGAGTGCTCAAATGTGCACAGAGCTACTATTTCCTAGTTTAACTTCCTTTTTCTTCCTGTGAAACCCGGTGCATGATGTGCACACCTGCTTACACTTTGTAAGGAGTGCTAGGCAGCTTGGACACACCTCTACCTTAGCTGTGCTAAGCTAGGAGCAGTGCTGAGCCACAGGGCTCCAATCCACTTACAGTATTCTTGACACACACCCCCATGATGTCACCTATCTCCTAGTCTTGCACCCAGCTATTTATACTCTTACACTCTTGGGACCTGCCTCACATCCTGGGGAAATCTGGAATTCACTATCCTACCCCTCATTTGCATAGGATTGCTTGCTAATGCATAGTTACATGCCCCACACTAAGCCTCCCCCCTTAGCAACCATTACTCACTGGCCAGGTTGTCTTATGCCTGCCATTAACTTACATGGCTGAATACTGCTTTTAGTTAGAATGCTTATTTTAGGTTTGTTTTATTATTTCTGCCCCAATCTTGTTTGTGCGCCACTGCCCTATGCTTAAAGAGGCAAGATCCGCAACAAAAAATTAAAAGTTGTTTTTACACATTTTGCAATGCCATTGGCCTTCTACTTGGCCATTGGCATGCTTCATCAATGATATGCAGCCTTTATTTGGAGCTGTCATAACTCCGTTTTATAGTTTGCAGAAATGTACTCGGATACTAACCGAGTACATTTCTGCAGACTGCACTCGTCCTGCACTGACAGCTGCCTGCTTCCTGGATCGCATATTACCCTCATTTGCATGGTTTTCACCTGCAAATGAGGGTACGTTGCATACAGGAGCTCGGTCCGTGCAGGATTAGCCTAAGGGCTCATGTGCATGTCCCGGGAGCTCATTCTTGGATTGCACGTCGGCAATATTGCCGAAAATAGCTCTTAAACTAATCCTGCATGCTATAAGAGGCTTCGTAAATCCGGGGGGTTTGTGCATCACTTTTCTCAATAATTGTCATTATGTAAAGGCATGAGGATACTTAACAGAAAGTTATCGTGCAGCAATCATTGTTAAAAGTGTGTTTCAGGGTAATGCCATACATGCTGAGTTCAATGGTAAGTATTTTAGAAAGCCACCATTTTACTAAATTAGCACACTGATCAATATAATATATATATATATATATATATATATATATATATATATATATATATATATATATTTATTAAAATGTTACTCTCCTTACTTTGTGTGATGCTTGTCGATGCATGCTAGTGACTGCCAGCAATCATTAGCTATAAATGACATTTAACTTCTGAAGGCGAAAACTGAAAAAAAATTGCTACTGCATGCCATCACTCGTGCAAATTAGTCTGGCTCCAGCGTGCATTAAACAGTTCTCTGGTCAGTACTGAGTGAATAAAATACATCTGTTATGTAACTTTCTCTGTGACCCAATGTGTTATTGCATTAAGTTGTGAGTAGCAGCAGAGGTGACGCAGGGCTTGAATTTAGACTGCAGATATTTTTTACTGAGAGGGTTAGAATAAATATTGTTACATGATGTTTTTTATTAGTAACTGAACATGAAGTGCAACAGTTAAGTTGCAAAATTACAATACAATTCTGTATCTTCTTTCGGCTTTTCCTGGTTGGGGGGTCACCACAGCGGATCACCTGTCCGCTCATGACTGGCAGTGGAGTTTTACAGTGTTGAGTTGCCAGCCTGGTGCCCAACCTTCCTCAGAAGGTACACAAATGCACACACTCACACCTAGGGCCAATTTAGAGTGTCCAATCCACCTACAGCATGTATTTGGGATGTGGGAGGAAACTGGAGCACCTGGAGGAAACCCATGTGACTACAGGGAGGACATGCAGACTCTGCACAGAAGGCACCCCAGCTGAGAATTGAACTGGAGAGCCTCTTGCTGTGAGGTGGCAACACCAACCGCTGCACCACCGTAACCGCCCAATACAATCCTCTATAATAAATGCTAAATAACTTAACTACACTATGTTTGAAGTACGTTATGCATAACAATGATATTTTTTTTAAATTTAAAGTACACTTGCATATTTATGCATAAATGTATATATATATATATATATATATATATATATATATATATATATATATATATATATAATTTTACCCATAGTTACGTGAATAAAGTATGACTCAGCACAAGTATCATTATTATATGTTCAGGACAGTATGACATGTAAAGTATGTATGACCCCTTCTCCAACATATGTTCTATTGAACTCACTCAAATCAGTGCAAAGGAAAGTGTTTTACAGCAATAAACATCGGCTTCTAAACACAACTCCAATAACACAAGAAGTAAAAGTCAAACATAATCAGGCTTGTTGCATTAAGCTCTCCACTCATATGGAAATGTTTGGTGTCTTTTGGCACTAACAGTTAAGTAGAGCTTACCAGTTTAGCCTTCTTTCCAGTCACTGGTTCAATTCCCAGGTGCTATCAGTCACAGTTTGTAAAATGTATGTCTCATCAGCACATTATATAATTGTATCTACTACCACCACTGATTATTACTGACATTATAGAAAATGTAATGGCACATCAATGAGTCACAAGAGTATATCTATGATTATCATCCACTATACAAAAGAGCATGACTGGAGGTGGAAATATAGTCTTTAAGATGTAATTCATAAATGATCAGAAAAAAGCATTTGAGACAGTGAAGTACATTGAGCATCACACATGGTCAAGCCCCAATGACATATTTCACACCTGCAGTGTACAATGAATCAATCATACCAATTCATCTGCCAGGCCATTTGTATGCTTTGTACTATGCATATACAATTGGCAAGGTTGTCCACCATTGTGCATAGGTTGATACACACAAGATCTCTGTTGGGAGCTGTATTTCCATAGATACTTCAGAAAACATGGCAGGTGAAAGTGACAGTGGAGTTCCATTTAGACCTCAAAGGTGATATCAGGAGGAGTTCGGGAACTTTGTGGCACACCTTGTAAAGTGCTACAGCCATAGGTTTCCACAGGAGGATGATACCAGGTCTTAGTACAATGCTGAAGCTTTGAATAGCTTGGCCAAGGCTGTCACCAGTGTAGCTGGCATTCCACATACTTTTGAACAATATCATCACTATCATAGTGACATGAAGAGGCACAAACAGGACCTCCTGTGCTGATGGGAGGCAGAATTTGCAGTGTAACAAACCCGAGTTGTGTAAGTACAGTGACTCATCACCCGCTAATACAATACCATGGATTGGCAAAACATACACTTTTTCAATATGCTTCTTTTTTCTGTTTTTTGTTCTGTACAACTGTTGAAGAGATAACTTGAAACAGGGAAGTGCATCAGAAACAATTGGCATATGTCAGAGAGGCACAGGATAAGTATGCATCAGGTATGTATGCATGCAAAATCATAATACAGCAAAAATGTAGTTAATTTTGTCATATTTCAGGGCATCAGTCCATATAATCTGGTGACAGGTACAACTGAGTAGGCATACCTCACCTATATAGGAAACATACATGCCTACTCCAATAGCCCTTGATCTTTGCATTAGGCAATGTGTAAATCAACTGAGCTATGTGGGCTCAATTCCAAGAAGGAGCAGTTGGGTTTTATTGCAGAATCATGAGTAAAATCTGTTATCTGCGATCCTTAAATAACATTAAATGTTACATCTTTGTAAATTGATGTCTTTGACTGGAATGCATATATCATATATGCCACAGTCACGTAACTCATTGCCTAATGCCTATAATAGCACTGAGACTGATATATTTCTTGACACATTCATGACTTCACATTCATAGCTGGATGTACCAAAGCTTATCATATACATATTTGGCTACATTTTGAAGTATTAAAATGGAATGAAATTGATGGCATTGCATATGTTTTTTCTCACCCACCCTATCTCTCTCTTTTTTTTTTTTTTGGGGGGGGGGGGCATTCCTGCTGCAACACAAATGACCAGCAGCATGGAGAGTGACACACCATACCTCCACAGGTGTCTGTGGTTGTACCACCAAAGGCAGGATTAAAAACCCTGCACATCTGGGTCCCAACCTGTCAGTGTTGCCTCTATAATTTCTGCACTACATGTTCTAACTTCTTCAGGCAGTTCTGCCCCAGCAGCTGGTGCAGTGATACCCATAAGGAATATTACTAGTGGAGGTGCTGATTTCAACATCATCAGGATCTGACAGAACTGATGGAGGACTTTATGGAGAGAGGCCTTGATCCTGAATTGGCATAATAGAGAAAGTCCCATATCGAATAGCCAAGTTGATGGCCTGTTTAGCACTGACCCGGGTATCCATGACAGGATACATCGATGACAATTCTGGGTGTGAGGACTAGATTCTCACTGTACTCATGCTGGATGTGGATGTGCCTCCAATATCCCCTAACTATCCCAAGCTGTGGTTTCCCTCAACCTTTTGTGTCCATCATTGTCCCTGTCGGTCTTGTATATCCTGTATGTCTGTGGCTGCTACCTAACCTATCCAACCTACCTAACCCTAAAATTCATAGCCACCTTCCCAAACATTCTTCTCTCTACAATAAAAATAAATAAATAAATGAGCACCTGTCCCACAAAGAAAAATTACCTCATACATAGCTCTCTAATTTTCCTGAGTGTCTACTTGACACAGATGATTTGGTCCAATTGGCAACAGAACATCATTCAACTGTTGTCATCTTCCTTGATATGGTGAGTATCCAAAGTCATCAAACTGGGTTCAGGCACCTAGGCAGTGATACATTTCCCCTGTGGTACATTTGACTGGGGACAAATGGCTGAAATTACATTCAGCTGCAGAGAAATATGGCTGTTTGCAAATTCCCTGTGGGGAAAGAGAAGAATGTGTTGCCATACCTACAACTTCAATAACCAAATGCACAGGGGGATAACAATGTCCATGGTCGCCAAGGGAACATGAGACAGCAGGTAATATGGCAGGCATAAGCAGCAGGTAGGCCAGAGGGTATGTCAGTGGCAGTAAAAATGCAGTGCACAATGGGCAGTGCCTTTATAATCAGTGTGTGTGGACCACTACCTTCTTCACAGTGTCTAGGGAACATTACCTAAAATGCATACTGGAGCATAAATGTGACTGCAGAACCAGGCAGGATTTTCTGCATGCTGTAGCACACTTCTACATGACATAGTCACACAAGTATGTACTGTACACTAAGCACAACAATCATTACTTCTTCTGCCTCCATGCATTTGGTTATTAAAGCTGTGGGGATGGCAGTATGTGCTTCTCTTTGCCCACAGGGAATTTACAAACAGCCATATTTCTCTGCAGCTGAATGTCACTTCAGCCATGTGTCCCCAGCCAGAATGTACCACAGGGAAATGTCTCACTGCCTAGGTGCCTGAACCCCATCAAATTATTGTTTTAACTATACATTTATCTTGTGAAGAAGTTATATACTGATATAGTATGCTTGAATGGGCTGGATTTTGAAAGAGTCTGGTTTGCTTTCAGAGTTTGTGGCTAGGGATAAATGAGAGTTTTTGTTGTCTTTAACAAGTGATGATATGGAATTTATAAACTGATTGTTGAATTGAGTGGCCATATTGTCTGGTGAGTTAGTTGGATTAGGAATACAGGTAGAGGCTTGACCTGGTTTAAGGAGCTGGTTGATGGAACTCCAGATTTTTTTATATACTTGTTTTGAATTGATGCATAGTACTGTTTTTGTCACTTTTGATTTGTTTTTTACTACATTACAAAGTTGCAGGAGCTTTTGCACGGAATGTGGGTTTTTAGAGAGTTGGTGATTATGCCATGCCCTGTCTCTCTCTTTGAGTAGCTTTCTGGTCTCTGAAAAGAGCCAGTGAGTATGATGTACTTTTGTACATATTTTCTTGATAGGAACTAGTGTATATAAAATAGAGAGGATTTTGCTGTTGAGGTATTGAACTTCTAGATCAAGTTGGAGATGTTTAAGGGGAGACCAGTTAATTTGTTGGAGTACAGCGGTAAAGGTATCTGGGGTGAAATTAGATTTATTACAGACAAGTTTAAACTTAGATTCACTGGGGGGGGTGGAATGTTTTTTAGAAGGTAGGTAAGATGGTGATCAATTAGGGTGTCGGGAAGATAGCCTGCATAATATGAGTATGGATTAGAGTTAATGAGAGCCCAGTCAAGGATGGATTTTTTTTATTGGAGCATTTGTCAACCCTAGTCATGTTGAGAATTAACTGGCAAAAGCCAAAGAGGTGAATATGATTTGAGGGGCTGTTAGAATTGATTGTATTCCAGTCTAGATTGAATTCTCCCATTATGATTGTTTCTTGTCTAAGAGAAGAGGAACACCAGCCTAATAAATCTATGGTACATGGGTTGTTACCTTGGGGAAGATAGATAACTATAATGTTAATATACTTGTGAGGTTTAATTTGTTGGTGAGTGATTAGTGTTTCCATATTTGAAGTTATTGGAGGGTGTAGGTTGAGACGTTCAAGTTGGAGATTGTTTCTGTAAACTATTGCAACACCACCACCACATTTAATGGTTCTATCATGCCTTATTATATTGAAGCCTGGTGGTAGCATTTCTTCATCTTGAATGTGCGGCTTGAGCCAGGTTTCAATTAAAATTGATACATGTGGTGAATAGTGGGAAATAGTAACATGCAATACAGGGTGGGTGGCCAGGATTGGAGTGAATGTCACCACCTAGGGAATGTATTTGTATGAGGGAGGATGTAGGTACCTAAGTTTATTCAGAAGTCTTAGAAATCTGAAGTTGTGGTTAGGGGAGGACTTCGTGTTAAGCAGTTTGAAGGAGATAAGTTGAGAAGTGGAGTTATGAAATAAATGAAATGATAGAATAATGTAAAGTGGAGAGTAAAAGGGTTTGGTATTTTCTGGATTAGGTGGAGAGAAATTAACAGTTATATGCAGGTTGTGGAAGTGTGTAATTGTATAGGTGTATGCTGGGAAGGTTACAAGTGTGGAGAGCAAAGACACCAGAGCATTTTGAAAATAATTTGTTAAGTTGGAGGTATATGAAGTATTTTAGAGTGTGAGCAATCAAGTAGCTTGACTGAAGATGGAGTATGATAGGCTGGATCTTGATTGACTGGATATTATTGGCTGGGGTTGGGGTGGGTTTGACAAGGGACGTAAATAAATGTAATAAAAAAGGGGGTGGTTGGGAATAATGGTGGTAGGGTAGGGGAGCAGAGTGAGCCAGAACTGAGCAAGGGCAAACGGAGCAGGTTAAGCTGGTTGAGCCTGGAATCATCTTGCAGTGAGAGGGAAAACACTATCAGTTTAACAAGCTAAGCAAAGCACCAGCTGGCTAATAGATTGTAAAAGGTAAGTTGGTGGTCTTTTACAATTAAAAATTATGCATACTGATTAACAAACTAAGCAAAACAAAAGAAAAGAAAAAATGCTAGGGGGGGTTGGAAAGTAATTCCAATTGTTGTATGTTAGCAAGGGGGTCAAAATCTTTTCTAAAACACCTTACTAGAGCTTAGAGTAGAGGGACTCTTAAATAGTGAGAAAGACCAAAAGCCAAAAGGGAAGGGGTAGGAAATGGATGCCAGAGTCGTTCTGGTCATGTGGAACAAGTAGATAGGGAATATGTTAGTTTCAGTAAAGTTTATATGCAAAAATAGCCTGGTTAAACATACATTAACTTTTAGAACTGTTTTGGACTTCTGCAGTTTAGTGAATGAGGTGTCACAGGTTATGTCTGTTAATGAGAATGATTTCTTTCCTCGGTCAGGGATTGCAGCAGTGAAAGAGATATTGGAGCTCTAATACCTCTGAAAAGGAAGAGAGTAGGAACATTAACAGTGTTTTAGGTAAAATGAGGAGAAGAGATAAAGGCGAGGGCATAGGAGAAAGCCACAGACAGCAAAGAGACTACAGGGTATCTAACAGTAGGAGAAAGACAATTAGTGCAAATGTCCAGATAGGAAAAAACTTTAGAATGACGACAGAAAAGGGGGAAGAGGCAGACTAGATTGTAGATACCAGGAGTTTTCAATCTCTATAAAACACAGAATATAGATCATGTAAAATGCAATTGAGGGGAAAACAGAGTAATTAGCTTGCTAAATGTTAGGTAAATACTTATAAACACAACTTTCATTTGACAGTGATTTGATTAGCAGAAACAAAATATTTCCTAGTTAAACATAAACTGTTAATGATAACCAGCATAAGACTAACAGTGAACATACACAGGGTACGTACACAAGGTATGAGCCTGAATGTAGAAGCTAAGCTGTGTAGCTTGGCACTGATCTGGTATGTTGCCAAGTCATGTATGGAAGTAATCCTAAACAGTTAACAACATAGACTTTCAAGTGTCAGCAACAGTTCACCAAATTAAATAGGCAGTATCAACATATGCAGTTAGAGCAGATTATGAGCTTATACAACAACTGGCAAATCACCTGCAGGTCACAGTTTTGTACAACATAGCAGTAAAATCTAAGATGATATTCCCACCATGGAAAGATTGTGCTAGGTAAGCTTAGAGTCTAAGATACTACCAATACAAAAAAGTATGTACGCCTTTTGCTGAGTATACACTGGGCCAGCATGCAATGATTACTTGATAATGGCACAAAGGTCAAGATACAAGTGTCTGAAAAAACATGTTAACAGTGGTACTGAATACAAAGGGCAAGTAAGTTTAACTTGAGTACACAACACAAAACAGCTATTTTACTACCAAATATATTGAAGAGTAATACCTGTGGATAATTCTGGGTATATTTAACTTAAAAAGTAGCCTGAGCCCTATATCTACTGGCACATCACAGAGTGCATGCTGGTATCCACAGATCTATGGAGAGATCAAAGATGTCTCGTAACACTAGAATTAGTTAATACACCCACAAGACATCATGGGAGTTTGGTGGCTGCAAGAGAGGGGTTAGCTGATGAGCTATGGAGACTGATAGCACTATGAGTAGACAGTTCTTTTCAAATGTTGAGCAGGCAGCATAGTTGAATGTACACCATATGGCATGTTTCAGAAGTCAGTACTGTTATGATGCATGCTGCACACACACTCCCTTGCTTCACATTATTTTCATAGTCCTTTCAGATGTGTGTGTGTGTGTGTGTGTGTGTGTGTGTGTGTGTGTGTGTGTGTGTGTGTGTGTGTGTGTGTGTGTGTGTGTGTGTGTGTTTAGTACCTGATGTTACCCTTCCTTTGTGGTGTGATCAGATAATGATCACATCTGTGATTCCCCAGCACTGGCCCAGTAATCAAGGAGTCTCAGTCCTCATCACTGGCAACAGTGGGGAATGTACACACCTGGAGGATGACAAGTACACAAAGAGTAAAGTACAATTTCCCTTAAGAGCTCACAGAGACCTGTGTCAGTCTGGGGATGGCTTCTCTCTCTTTCTCCCAATCCCCAGTAAGAATTCCCACTGGCACAGCTATAGAGTTGAGTCCTTACCCAGGGTTCCAAGCCAAGTCTTCCAACACTCTCTCTGTCCAACCAGTGCTTTGTGCCCCTGCCCAAATAGCTGACACACACACACACACACACACACTCTTGGAGATTTGTTTTGCACACACACACACACACACACACACACACACACACACACACACACACACACACACACACACACACACACACACACACACACACACACACACACCTGGGAAAGGTTGGCACAGGTTTACTAGCTATGCCCCCTTCTGCCCAGACTATAAGGTATTCACTGCCACCAGAACCCCTTATCAGCTACTTTAAGGCCCTTAACAAAGGGAGCCCAGTTCTACTGTGTAATGTTACTATTAATCCAAATGGTAGTTTGACCAAGAACAAGGCTATTAGGAGTGGCCTGCAGAATATCACCAAATAGATATGCAAGTACTCTAAGAGATTAAATATATCTCATAAATATCACCCACAAAGATATGTTTAAATATATTTAATAATAAATAATAAAAGAACAAGACAATACTAAATATGTATTCACAGTGAGTTCAGAGTTCAAAATCACAGGAAATATTTAAAACAATATTGCAGGACAGTCTCAAATAAATAAAGAAAAACATCTGAATTAAGCTCAGCTAAACTCCTGACTATATCTAAAAGAAACTGTTGTACTCTAGAAACTTACTATTAAAGCAAGGCAAGTGTAGTGAAAGGATCTTCTAGCTGATGTTGTTGTCAGGTCAAAAGACAAAATACAAAATGCCCAGTTACTCTCTCAGAGACTTGTTAAATTAATATTGAATATTACTGGTGGGATACTTGCAGCATGACATTACTTTTTGTCACCTGACTTCAGTTCTCAGGCTCAACAACCATTGCTAGAAACTGATAGCATTTAGCATTTCCCTGGGAATATACACAGCCTTTAGATGTTTGCGACTGCTGGAAGACAAAAAACAATAAAACACTTACAAATCAATGCAGAAGGCTCCCTAGTTTTAGACATCCTGTCTCCTTGCTGCATTGAAACCTATTTTATTACATGGTTATAAAATTTAATTTCAACTATTTTACTGAAATTTTGCAAGTTAACCTTTTATGTTCCAGTTTCCACTGTTAAAATATATACATTTACACAGCTAAAATAGTTTATATATATTGCTATTCTAATCCAGCAGGGTACACTCTGGTAATATCTCTAAACTCAGTACTGTACAAACCCTTTTTATACACTTCTGTACCAGCAGTTTGAGATACACGTAATATACAGTTCTAAAACATTTGTAATGCAAGCATATGAATTGTATTGACATTCACAGCTGACATATAATTATTTACAAATTTCCAGATAGCTGGGCTGGTAGTGTTGCCTTCTGTCACACTTCTATATAAATTATATTAATATTCACAAATGATATATAATTATTTACAAAATTCCAGTGAACTGGGCTAGCGATATTTCCTTTTGGGACAACATCTATAGACTGCTGATGCAGATTGGAAGTTGTTTAACTCTAGCATCAAATCTAAAATTATGAACATTATTTTTCATTAATTTTTGCACTACAAAATAAAGGATACATGTATTATTCTACCAGTGGTACCCTGCTTGGTCCCTTATGTGGCTCATAATCATCCCAAACCTGCTCATACTTTCCTAGAAATACATGCAAGATATTTGGTCAAATCAAGGATTTATGTGGTGACAATTATACAGTACTAAGTGCAATTTAAAATTATTACTCTTACACACACAGAAGGTGGTAGGATTAATTATTTTGCATTGCCATGCATTTCTTAAGTAACTGATGTATGATAAATAGATATACATTATTATGTAGTGACTGTAGTCCCCAGTGATGTCATATAAGCAAATACAAGTGTATTAAGAAACAGTACAACATGCCATAAACATGTGTAGAGTCACTCGATATAAGGCCAGGATACGCATGCACCTGTATTATCCATATAATAAATACTTCCTGCAATAATCATGCCATGTAAATGATGACACAGACAATGTTAACATGACATACATCTGTTCTGAAATGGATCAGAATCAGAATAGTCTATATGTCTCTACTCTTTATTTGCATGAAGCTTTGCATGGAGCAGCATAGATCACTGTTAATTCCTGTTCTATGTTCAAAACATCAAAATATAATTACGCATGTGCTAATACTTTGCCATCAGCCACACACATGAGCTCATCGGTAGTGCACTTTAGGATGCAATTTTGACAGAAAAAAATAACATCAGTGGCTTACATTGTGCATGTTTTAATGGCTTGTTTTACTCAAAATATGATGAGTTAACTGTGATGCAGTCTAAACACTACATAATGTAAATTATGTTTGCACTCCAATATAGTAGCAAATGACATACAGTGGTGTGGGCCATTTGCAAACATAGTAGTTGAGTGGTACTAAGTAGTGTCCTTTCATATCTTTAATGTGTATGCTTTGTATTTATATTGCACATTGTACAAACTATAAAATATTCACAATGACAAACTAGCTAATGAAGATTTGCAGACAATGATCCTGAGATGAACAGTTATGAATGCCTCATTGTCACTCCACAGTTTCACAACTGTGATTATCATCCATCATTGACATGGTCAATACACCATAATGTGAAACAGCTACATCTTACTCACACTGCCACAATGTCCATGAGTTAAAAGATATATAACTTATCTGAGCAGTATGCAATTACTTGTGCTCAACAGATTGCTATTTTGTCTGCTTGTCAAGACAGATTCCTCTTTAACAAGAGATGCACACTATGTTCTCCACAACACAGTGATAAGGACATCATTTCAAATTTGGAGTATCTCATGTTTAAAATCAAACTTCCCCTGTAGTGCTTGCAGTTGCTACAATGTACTCTAGATTGTGTGAACAAGATGGGTAGCTGGTTTGAATGCAGCAGTGAGAAATTAGTATGACTGTGTGTGTCTCTAGTGCTAAGTAGGAATTGTGATGATGTTATCCTTTCAAATGTGCTTCATCTGACACTTAAAACCAGATTTCTCTGATGGTGCTTGTAGTTGACACAATGTATTCCAGATTTTGGACTTAGACAGGTGTTTGAATCCAGCAATAACTGACTATTATGTACATGTGTCTCTAGTGCTAGGTAGGATTTGCTTTTCCTGCATATGGTTACCTTTAGACTGGGGTATGGCTGTCCTATCACTTTCAATCCCTTATAGAAAACACCTCCTTTGCCATTAAATGGTGATGTCATCCTTTCTCAAGTGTCTATCTCATACTTGCAATCAAACTTCTCATGTTGCTCTTGTAATTCATGCCAGGACCTCTAGTTTAGATAAGTAGAAGTTTTGAATTTAAACATTAATCCAAGGACTCAGGTATGTTTGTGTGTGTGTGTGTGTGTGTGTGTGTGTGTGTGTGTGTGTGTGTGTGTGTGTGTGTGTGTGTGTGTGTGTGTGTGTGTGTGTGTGTGTATGAATGCCATCATCCACAGATCCGATGTGTAGATATACACTTTGATAGGGCTCTTCCACTACTTTATGTCCCTTTTAGCCCAGCCATCTGTTTTGGTAAACATCGATGAGGCCATTTGTTAAAATGTGTTTTATCTGCCCTTATAGTAAGACTTCTGCTGTGGTACCAAGGAATGATACAATGTCCCCTAGCTTGTGGACTTAGTTATTCAGCAGTTTGAATATAGCTAGCATTCTCTAAATATTGTGGGTGTGTATGCTTCTACAGTTACAGGGATGACTGGATTATCAAACATGATTGACTGTGTACTTCTACACTCATACAAGATGCTGACAACCCACACCACTCTTTCAATCAGTTTTAAGCAACACACATGCCTTGTAATAGAATTATGATGTCATGCCTTCAAATGTGCTCTGTCATACAGTTATAGCCAGACCTCCTGTGATGCATATGGTTGATGCAATATCCTCTAGCCTTTGTGCTTATGTAAGTATTTGAAACCAGCAGTGTCTGTGTAGTATGAGTGCATGTGACTCTAGTACTAGGACTGTATGACATCAACCACAGTGCTAATGTGTAAAATTATAGTGGGAAAGGGCTCCTCTATTATTTTCAGTGTCTTTTAGCCCAAACAATGTCTTTGTACTGCAGTAATGATGCAATGCCTTCAAATATGTTCTGTCTCACACTTGTGGTAAGGCTACACCTGTTGTGTATGCAATTAATGCACAGTTCTCCAGATGGTGGACTTTAGTCAGCTGTTCAAATCCAGCCAAACACAACATAATTTGAGTATAGTGACCAGAAGCAGTGACATATCCAGCATTGCAGCAAAATTCTTCTATCCCCTTTAGGTTTACCATGGGCCTTTCAATACACTGATAATTTCATGCCATTCAAATAGGTGTTCACTGAACCTTGTAGTGAGAGTTCACCTGTAGTACATGCAGTTGATGCTAACTTCTACACTATGTGTAGTTAAGCAGGCATTGGTTTAAATTTGGTAATGTGTACATGGAAAACAATGTTGACAGACAGCAATGGCTTACCCAACAAACAGTGATACTGCTAACTCATACCTGTGTAAACAGTAACTTGGCTACATCCTGCTGATCCCTCAGAAGAATTTTTAGTGAATTCATGACCATCAAAGCCTTTCTTAGTTCATGTTTTAAACTGTGTCCTTTCTGACAGCTGTACATCACAATCTCCTATGGCAAAAACAGTTAATACAGTTAATACACCACTTTGTGGAGTGTGAAGCATGATAGGGATTTGGATATTGTTAGGTATGCCTGCCAGACAACTATGACAGCCAGGACCCCAGAGAATGGTAATATGGCACACTAACAGGACCACATTTTTAGGACTCAGACTCCATGATATATTTTTTCCATTTTTAGGGACTCATAACCATTCCAAATTGATATTGAAGTAATCCCTTCAATTGTGTTCTTCATGACACATCAGATAAGCTTCTTTCTGTGGTGTCAATGGTTAATACACATCTCATCTGACCTCAGGCATGTGTTTGTGTCTGGCAAGGTGTAACTGCTGAAAATGTCAGGCAATGTTTTACAGGCATTATTTAGTTCCCAGCAAATAATGCTCCATATTCCAGGACTTAATGGAAACATGTATGTATACCTTTTATTATTTTGTTCACAGTATAGCGGTTTATAGGCAATAATGGCTTATTCATCGGTTCCTGATGTGTGCTATGCTACAAAGTTTTCACTAAGTGTGAGTGGACCTTTGTTATGATATTTTCCTGTGGTTTCTGGTAGGTAGTTGATACTATTGCAGTTGCTACTGTACTTCCTTATGAGCATGCCCAGTATAGTGACGAAGTAGATGTGCATCATTTAGCATAAACACATTAAGCTATCAATGTTATCAGATAGTGCTTGTCATTTGTTCTTCTTTGTCAAAATTCAATAGAACTAGCCTTGGAAGGTTGACTTTACCAACATCCATGCAATGGAGTTTTTGACCTACGTACAGAGGATAACATCAATTGTTACACGCTAGTGTACAACTGTTCAATGTAAAGGGAAAATATTTAATGGTTCACTTAATAATAGATGTTTATGTTTCACCTGTGTGTGATTTGTGTTAGTATACTGTCATACAGGTATTACTAATTTGTTTGACAAGGTTCACTTCAGCTGAAATGTGATGTACAACATGATGCTATACTGCATTGAGTGACGTAGTTTTGTATTTCAACATGTGTTGTGTGGCAGTTGCAACAGGAAAGATACAGATAATGTGAATAATTACACTCACACAAATACATTGCATTCAAATACTGTTAAAATGACAAGTGATGCATTTCCCCTGTAGCTGATATCATTATACAGTACTGCTGGCATGTAAGTTGTTTTCAGCTAAGTCTTCTATGGGCTACCTAACTATTTGTTGTCTTTTTATCACATATGCATTCATCATATACAAAAGGATATACTTGGCATTACTACATACACAACCCAGTTGTCAAGGGAGTGACTATACATGAGTTTTGCCTCAATTTTTGTGCCTAATATATGTCACATGACAATGCTCCTCATCTTGCAACTATGTACATCTCACATCTGTTATAGTTTGACAACTCTAAGTATGGACAGCAGCATACTCTTTTGTCAATATGCTGGTCAAAGTGACAGTTCTGTAAATGTAGCAGGTCCTTCAGGATTGCAGTAGATAAATGCATAGCATGTAGAAACAGACACATGTTCTAACATTCACAAATGATTGTTTCCAGAAAGAATACTATTATTGGAATTATTTTGCATGTGTGCAGTATTTCCCCATTTTGACATGTGTACATTGCCATTACATGTTCATTATTGCTTCCTTCATACATATAAGTGAAGTAAAGGGTTAAAATTCTTTAAGCTTTATGAATCTTCAAACATTGATTTTTGTCTACATAAATTATTTTCTTTGTTAACAATGCCAGTGAAATTCTATAACTGCGTACTACCTGCAGTATTTGTAGTGTCCCCTACTATAACTGCTTTCCTTGGGATCTGTCATCTCACCACTCAACACCAAATATTATTTATAAATTCAATCACTTTGTTACACTGTAGCTGTGTCCTTCTCATCTCCCTGGTCAACATTTGCTTTTTTATTCACAAATATGTGTCACTGAGTGTCCAAGATTACTTCTAAAGTGATCAATTATTATAATTATTGTTGTTTGTATAGTAAACTATTGTTATATAACTACATTTTCCCCTTTAAGCTCTCCCTGACTCTTAATTTATGTGCTTCGAGCCTTTACCTTGTTTTGTGCCAGCTGCATGAGCTTGCTTACTTAGTTTAAACTTAGTTACAACTTGTTGTGCTGAAGCCTATTTGCAAATCAACATGTCTGTTAGCACGTGTTCTGGCCGTGATTAGCTCCTGCTTGATGTGTATGGTTGCTTAGCAGCTTGTATATTCAATGAGCACTACTGCTCATTGTGCTAAGATGAATGAACATGTAAGCTTAGTGCAATGTGTTCATGCTTATTAATGAATCCCCAGGATAGCTTCTGTGTGCTCTAATATGAGGCTATGCGGTTATGTTTGTGTTACTTGGATGTTAACATATTTAACAAAACATAAACACTATGATAATATAAATAAATAGCATATGAACAACAATCAATATCTATCAAAAAACAAATCACAAGGTTCCGAACCAGCAGGTGTAAAACTCCAAAGGTTTATTAGAAAATGTAAAAGTAAAGCGCTTTTCGTCCCCCTTAGTAGGAAGACTTCTTCAGACAAAGGAAAAAATCATCAAACACAATTTAAAACCCAAAAAAAGGGGTGTGTGTTACAAAATTACAAACAGCTGCCTTAATTGAACCCACTGACATACCTTCACATTTAAAGTTGTATTACATTAAAAGCATAAATAAATGTCCACATAGTGTAGACAGGGTGTCAAACATAAAAAAGTTTTCAAAAAAGAAACATGAACTTGATAAAAGTAACCAAGAATGTCTTAGTGAAGATTCATAAACCTAATCAAGTGTAAATACTGTTTGTTTCCCTTAAAATACATTTTAGCAAACAACTTTTCATAGGGTAAAACAAAACTCATACAGAATCTTGTGATTAAAAGGAAAATAAAATGAAGTAATGCTTGCAACCAAATATAATATCCATTCCTTAACAGAAAAGGTAGTAAGGAGTACACATCTCTAATGCATAATGAAGAATCAATAATAAATGAATAAATAAATAGTGAAACTCAAATAGGAGTCTGCAATAAGCGGAATTTCAAAGGCATTTCCAATAAAAGAAATGTTATTTCTAACATTAAATAACCAAATATGTTTATTTCTGTGTTAAAATTTGAACACAGAAATTGCTTGTCATTTCAACGCCAACAGAATGCAACAACAGTATATGAAAAATTATTTATTTATTTTTTTTAAATGTTCCTTGAGCAATGGGTAAAGCACCAAGCTGCGATGAGAACACTTTCTAAGCTTTAGTATGCACAGTTGTAGCAGCCAAAACAAATCAAAATGCAGCTGTTTCAGAAAAAATATGGCAAGGCATTGCGTGAAAGACACGTCTAAATCAAAACAAACAAACCGCCGGATTCACAAGACGGTTCTTCATTCAAGAACCATGCAGGTACTAAGCATGTGAAAAAGGTGGATAGCCAAACAAATGAAAAATCAGTTCACAATCGTGCCCATGAATACGGCACATTGTTCTGCAAATGAGTTTGTACTATGTGTGAAAAAGGTAATAAATAAAGTAGCAGAAGACAAAAAAAAAAAAAAAAAGAAAGAATGAAACGCAACACCTAAGTAAATCCACAGCTGTTGGTGTTCAATGACATTGACAATAGGTAAACATAGCACTTCAAAATTCCGTGGGTCTAAACATTAAGGTCTCATTGTTGCTTACACAAAAAGGTGTATGTGTCTAGAAGTAAGCAAAAATCAAGTCAGACCACAATGCAGAACCTGACAAAAATAAAACATACAAATTCTGAATGAAACTATGCAAAACGAAAATAAAAATAAAAATAAAATAAAATAAGGTATGGGTCAAAGTACAGCGAAGCACTGCAGAGGTCAGAAAACCAATGTTTCTCAAGTTAAACATTTGTGAATTAAGGTTTAAAAACCAGACTTGAGGTTTAAGTAATGATGAAAGAAGTCTTATCTTAGCAGGTTTCTTAACTTTAAAACACAAGTCAAAGAAGTAACTTCGTTCAACCCTGGTGACGTGTAAGAGTTCATTTTAAGTTGCCAAATGAGTTCCTTTTTTTTCTAATAACAATTGTTGGGGTCCTCCTCTTTCATCTGTAAGTACCTGGTCTATAACTTTAAAAAGGAAAGCGTGAGAAGGGTTGTTATTACAATGTCTTGCAAGGGCGTTAGTGTTGCTCTTCTTCCTAATGTGGTACGTATGTTCATAAATTCTCTCTTTAAGTTTTCTGTCAATCTTCCCTATATAAAAGGCAGGGCATGACTGGCACACAGCTAAATACACCACTGATTTTGAGTTACAATTGTAATGACCCTTTGCTTTAAACAGACATTGCTTCACTATACATGTGGACCCTGTAGATATAAATGTACAATAGTTGCATGTCTCACATTTGTATGTGCCTTCATTTCTAGTATGCTTTATTGAAGGTCTTTCCATAATGTTTTTGAGGTTTCTGCCCTTTCTAAAAATGATAACAGGTTTGTCCCCTATTTTCCTCCGTGAGTTCTTTTTCAAAAGATAACAACTGCCAATTCTTTCTAAGTACATTGCTAATATATTTAGCTTCTAATGAAAAAGAAGTAATGAAACTTTTTTTATTGTACTTCTCTTGGGAAAAAATGGTTTGACCCATGCTAGAAGAGTGGACACCAAGAATCTGTAATGTGACTACATCTGACTCTGCCAGGTTCATGTTGGTTTGTTTCAAAGTCAGAATGGGATTGAAAGAACCCAAACCCCTTTTCCTACAAACTTCTCCTTATTGTGTCATCCACCAGTGATTCGGAGTACCCACGACTCATAAACATGCATTTCAACAAGGTACATTCCTCGTTGAAGGCGAAGTCTTCAGTAGTCATTCTTGCCGCTCTAACAAGTTGGCCCTTTAAAACAGATTTTTTCTGGTGTAGCGGGTAGTACCGAAAGGTTTACGGTCTTGGCAGTACCCATCAGGTTTGGATGCTGGAACAGAATTTTACAATGAACTTCTTTCTTTATTTGACAGACATGGTATCGAACTTATGGACACGATGTGTAAGCATTATGCCATATCCATAGAAAAATTGACAAATGAGGTCACTGGGTTGAATAATGACATAAGGACACACCCAGACTTTATGAGGTACCATTACCATTACGATTACAAGAGAGTGTTTTCATCAATTGACCAACAATTAGTTAAGAACTCTGAGGCAAAATTAAAGAAACTAAGAAGGGACATTAATGACTACAAAAATGGATCTGCTTACCCTAAACCACCTCCCTCTCAGGGTAAAGGCATTTTTGGTCATCAAACCCAATGCAATAACTTTGTGTGTCCTTATGGTAGTAAAGACCCTGAGCCTGCAATGCGAGTAGGAACAGGTGTTGGAGAATTAGATGCATTTGAGGGAGATTGGAGAAATGATGACCCTGACTCTGCCCAGCCAACAATTTGGCTAATAACCATTTTAACACTAATGACAGTAATGATTCTTTTTCCAACAGGGGCCAGAACCATCAACGGAGATACAATATGAGGGGCAGGAAAGAGAACATCAATTACAACAGATAACGTCAGCACCTGTCATTTTATCAAACAATACTGGAGACTTCAAAGTGTACAATTACTCTAATTTTAACATTAGACATGAACTTTGTAACCTTTTTAGCAAAGGACTGACCTTTGTACCTGATGAGCACTTTGACCTACCAGCGACTTTGATTGACTTGAAGTTATGCATCCGAAAACTTAACCTGTCCTTGATTTTCAGAGACAAGCCTTTTGTAGAAGACTCTTTGAGGGTATCTAGTATTTACAATCCACCAAATTTGCCACCCTTTATCTTTGTTTGAACACATGTGTGAGGCCGATTTCAGGGCTCTCTACATGACTAGAAAGAGGAATACCATTTGGAATGTTTCAGACAATGAAGTAGAAGCCTTGAACCTAGTCAGAACTTTACCGGTCAGAGTTTTGAAACCAGACAAAGGAGGTGGTTTGGTGATCATGGACAAAGAGGAATATGATAAGAAAATGTTGGACATTTTGAACAGTAACACCTATGTTAGATCAAGTATCAACGAAATGAATATTGCATATAAAAAAATGTTTTCCTTCTTTAGGGACTTATTGATTGAAGGCTTGATCAGCATTGATATTTACAACTATATAATGGTTCCTAACCCAAAAACACCTAACTTATTCGGTTTACCCAAGATTCATAAAAACCTTCAAAACCCCCCTATGAGAGCTTTAGTCAATGCTAGGTCTTCTATTACTTATGCTTGTGCCAGGTTCGTTGATGAGTTATTAAAGAAGTATGTGTCCCAAGAGTTACAAATAGTTAAGGACTCCTGTGCTTTTTTAGAAAATGTAGACAAATTTGAATACTGTGACAACATTCATTTTCTTACAATAGATGCAGTCGACCTTTACTTCTCCATACCCCACGACATAGGGATTGAATATGTCACCAGAAACCTAATAGCACATGGAGCGGAGAGTGATGAGATCCGTCTAATTCAAGAACTATTAGACGTGATCCTGAACAATAATTATGTTGGATTTAATGGGGGCATACATAAACAAATAATTGGAGTAGCTATGGGTTCCCCTTGTGGAGCCAGCTACGCCAATTTAGTACTGGCCCAGTGGGAACATGACTATGTATTTAAGGACAACAATTTTCAGAAAGTCAAACTATATAACAGGTTTTTGGACGACATTTTCATTATGTTTCAAGGTAACGTAGGGGATGGAAGCAACTTTGTTGAGGTTTTAAATAACAGCACTCCATTTTTGAAATTCACATTTACCTTTGGTGAAGACACCATTAACTATTTGGATGTTGAATTGAAGAGAGACGACATCCACAGGGGTTATGTTGCTAAAACTTACAGGAAACCCACTCATTCTAACACTATGTTACATTTTTCAAGTTGCCACCCGCTACACCAGAAAAAATCTGTTTTAGAGGGCCAACTAGTTAGAGCGGCAAGAATGACTACTGAAGACTCCGCCTTCAACGAGGAATGTACCTTGTTGAAATGCATGTTTATGAGTCGTGGGTACCCCGAATCACTGGTGGATGACACAATAGGAGAAGTTTGTAGGAAAAGGGATTTGGGTTCTTTCAATCCCATTCTGACTTTGAAACAAACCAACGTGAACCTGGCAGAGTTAGATGAAGTCACATTACAGATTCTTGGTGTCCACTCTTCTAGCATGGGTCAAACCATTTTTTCCCAAGAGAAGTACAATAAAAAAAGTTTCATTACTTCTTTTTCATTAGAAGCTAAATATATTAGCAATGTACTTAGAAAGAATTGGCAATTGTTATCTTTTGAAAAAGAACTCATGGAGAAAATAGGGGACAAACCTGTTATCATTTTTAGAAAAGGCAGAAACCTCAAAAACATTATGGAAAGACCTTCAATAAAGCATACTAGAACTGAAGGCACATACAAATGTGAGACATGCAACTATTGTAAATTTATATCTACAGGGTCCACATGTATAGTGAAGCAACGTCTGTTTAAAGCAAAGGGTTGTTATAATTGTAACTCAGAATCAGTGGTGTATTTAGCTGTGTGCCAGTCATGCCCTGCCTTTTATATATGGAAGACTGACAGAAAACTTAAAGAGAGAATTTATGAACATACGTACCACATTAGGAAGAAGAGCAACACTAACACCCTTGCAAGACATTGTAATAACAACCCTTCTCACGCTTTCCTTTTTAAAGTTATAGACCAGGTACTTACAGATGAAAGAGGAGGACCCCAACAATTGTTATTAGAAAAAAAGGAACTCATTTGGCAACTTAAAATGAACTCTTACACGTCACCAGGGTTGAATGAAGTTACTTCTTTGACTTGTGTTTTAAAGTTAAGAAACCTGCTAAGATAAGACTTCTTTCATCATTACTTAAACCTCAAGTCTGGTTTTTAAACCTTAATTCACAAATGTTTAACTTGAGAAACATTGGTTTTCTGACCTCTGCAGTGCTTCGCTGTACTTTGACCCATACCTTATTTTATTTTATTTTTATTTTTATTTTCATTTTGCATAGTTTTGTTCAGGATTTGTATGTTTTATTTTTGTCAGGTTCTGCATTGTGGTCTGACTTGATTTTTGCTTACTTCTAGACACATACACCTTTTTGCATAAGCAACAATGAGACCTTAATGTTTAGACCCATGGTATTTTGAAGTGCTATGTTTACCTATTGTCAATGTCATTGAACACCAACAGCTGTGGATTTACTTAGGTGTTGCGTTTCTTTCTTTTTTTTTTTTTTTTTTGTCTTCTGCTACTTTATTTATTACCTTTTTCACACATAGTACAAACTCATTTGCAGAACAATGTGCCGTATTCATGGGCACGATTGTGAACTGATTTTTCATTTGTTTGGCTATCCGCCTTTTTCACATGCTTAGTACCTGCATGGTTCTTGAATGAAGTACCGTCTTGTGAATCCGGCGGTTTGTTTGTTTTGATTTAGACGTGTCTTTCACGCAATGCCTTGCCATATTTTTTCTGAAACAGCTGCATTTTGATTTATTTTGGCTGCTACAACTGTGCATACTAAAGCTTAGATAGTGTTCTCATCGCAGCTTGGTGCTTTACCCATTGCTCAAGGAACATTTAAAAAAAAAATATATATTTTTCATATACTGTTGTTGCATTCTGTTGGCGTTGAAATGACAAGCAATTTCTGTGTTCGATTTTTAACACAGAAATAAACATATTCGGTTATTTAATATTAGAAATAACATTTCTTTTATTGGAAATGCCTTTGAAATTCCGCTTATTGCAGACTCCTAGTTGAGTTTCACTGTTTATTTATTAATTTATTATTGATTCTTCATTATGCATTAGAGATGTGTACTCCTTACTACCTTTTCTGTTAAGGAATGGATATTATATTTGGTTGCAAGCATTACTTCATTTTATTTTCCTTTTAATCACAAGATTCTGTATGAGTTTTGTTTTACCCTATGAAAAGTTGTTTGCTAAAATGTATTTTAAGGAAACAAACAGTATTTACACTTGATTAGGTTCATGAATCTTCACTAAGACATTCTTGGTTACTTTTATCAAGTTCATGTTTCTTTTTTGAAAACTTTTTTATGTTTGACACCCTGTCTACACTAAGTGGACATTTATTTATGCTTTTAATGTAATACAACTTTAAATGTGAAGGTATGTCAGTGGGTTCAATTAAGGCAGCTGTTTGTAATTTTGTAACACCCCCCCCCTTTTTTTGGGTTTTAAATTGTGTTTGATGATTTTTTCCTTTGTCTGAAGAAGTCTTCCTACTAAGGGAGATGAAAAGCACTTTACTTTTACATTTTCTAATAAACCTTTGAAGTTTTACACCTGCTGGTTCGAACCTTTTGGTTTGTTTTTTGTCAGTTTGTTTTTCTTCAGTTTTGGAATTGTTAACAATCAATATCTATTTAGCACCACTAGACAGAGTTCAGATATCAGTACAGTTGTGTTGCCCATCGTGCTTTAATTTATTGCTTCCTACAAGAGAATAGTCATCAAGAAAGCAGAGTTCCTGTGTACCTATAGGAGTATACTCATATTCGTAGGACACATCCTTGTACTCCTGAATAGAGCATACTTGGCAATGTTTTCAAAGTCTAATTTTGGAAGACCTAATAAAGGCTTATACATAAAACTCAGGCAGCAATGTGACACTTACAAGCCAACATGATTTGTTAAACCTAACAATGAAATGATCAGTGTGGGATGTGCAGAACTGGAGTTATTAAGGAGTGTTTATAAACAGTTATGAAAAAATGTGAAATGCTTTCATGCTTACATTAATAATGCAGAAATGGAGTTTGATACAGTTATATTGCGGGTGGTGCATTCAAGCAGTGGGTGTTAGTAAAAAAATTATATTAAAACAGTGGGTGATATGAATACATTCTGAGATATAAATGTTCTTTTGTTACAGTAATTATGACTATTGGTATATTTTCATAACTGCATTAATTTCATAATGTTTACATTAATAATGCAAAAATGGAGTTTGATACAGTTATATTGCGGGTGGTGCATTCAAGTAGTGGGTGTTAGTAAAAAAATACATTAAAACAGTGGGTGATATGAATACATTCTGAGATATAAATGTTATTTTGTTACAGTAATTATGACTATTGGTATATTTTCATAACTGCATTAATTTCATAATGTTTACATTAATAATGCAAAAATGGAGTTTGATACGGTTATATTGCGAGTGGTGCATTCAAGTAGTGGGTGTTAGTAAAAATTACATTAAAACAGTGGGTGATATGAATACATTCTGAGATATAAATGTTCTTTTGTTACAGTAATTATGACTATTTGTATATTTTCATAACTGCATTAATTTCATAAAAGTTGTGTAACCTAAAGGTGAGCAAATGATGCCATCTTATACAAAACATTAACACACCCAATATTACCACTACTTGCCATCAAACACAAATGGTTTTATAGAGTGATATTGTTTTAGAATATTGTAAATGTATTATATGCATAATTTGCATAAATTCAGTGATATAAAAAAACAACAGTATGCTACCCCTTTTTGTTATACATCATTGGAAAGCTCTTGAACAGGTGAACAATTCCCATGCTGATATCTTGGATTTATTTTGCACAGTTATAGAGCTATAACTTTTTGTTCAACTATAACACTACTATTTTTAGCAAACAAAATACAGCTTTTCTTTCAGAAATCTGCAATATAAAATCAACATCTGCAAACAAACCTTTGATAATAAAACCAGTGTATAGCCAGCCCATTGTCTACCAAAGTGAGATCATATACTACATTTTTTGTAACTCACGCCATTTATCTGATATTATAAATCTAATAAGGTGTGTTTTCAGTAGATGGTTTTGGAAAAGATCTCAAGAAGCAAAGGATTTAATTAACTTACTGCTGTTCCAGATTAAACGAGTTAAGATGACATTTTTCGATAGCTTGTGTGCAGCATAGTTTTAAAATTAATAATGCAAACATGAGAGGGCTGTATTAGACACTTTACAGAAATACCTGGAGGCATTACTAGGCTATAATGAGTTAATTATACCACTCTTTTATCCATGAGTGTGGGATGCTGTCAAATGCTTTTTTGTAGTCCATCCATGCCATACTTAGCTTGTTCCCCTTTTTACAATTCTCCATTATGACTAATTAACAAAAATGATGCTTTGTTCCATATGACTTTCTTTTGTTACCTATTGCCATGACTGAGTTTTCTTTTAAATTACTATAAACTCTGTCAACATCAATTCCAGTGTATAGTTTATATATCATTGGAGGGAAATTTATTGGTCTATATATTTAGGATATTTTGCAGGTTCACTCATAAAGAGGAATAACATTTTTCCTGTTGTTTTGGTGTCTGTTCGGGGTGTGCATATAAATATTTCCTACTCATGACAAAATCTTCATGTAAAGATGTTAATACTTTTAGTCAGAAGTTAAGTATTGCATCTGCACCTGGGGTTTTGCAATTAGGTGCTTATCTTCATTTTCTTTTAATTTCTCTGGCTGTTACTTCATCCCATTTCATATCCTGTACATCTGAACTTCTTATTCTTTCTTTTACTTCTTCTATCCATTCAGCATCTTTGTTATGTTCCACAGGATCTTCATAGATATTTCTCCAAAATGTGTCCATTTCTTCTTTTTTAGTTGGTGTTTCTATTTCTTTTGCCTTGTTTCCAAATTCTCTATAACACTTTTTTGGTCATCAGTAAATTACTAATTTTGTACTTTTCTTTGATATTGATCTGCTTATCTTCCAAGTTTTTTTTGTCTGTGTTGATATCTTTAGTTCATTATTTGCAACAGTGTATGATAGTATGATAGATCCTGGTCTGTTCTGATGGTGTGCATTGCTTTTATCACATCTCTCTTTCTGAGTATTTTTGTTGATCTGTTCCCTCTCCTGTACTCTTCTAACAGCGATACTTCTTGCCTTCTTGTCTTAATTGCTTTATAGTTTTTGTATTCAATACTTCCATGATGGCATTTGAGTTCTCCTCTTCCTTTCTCTTATTGCCCTGTGTTTTTGTGGTAAGTCCTTATATGTTATTAACTTAGCTGCACTATAATATATCTTATTTACTTCTGTTATATCACATGAATGTCTATGAACAGTATTGATTACACTGTTCATTTGTTTTATCAAACTTCTAAGATATTGGCTCTTGTTGATTTTCTATAGCGTATTTCTTTCATTGATCTTAATATGCTTATCCATCTCCATTAAATGAAGCAATTTTCCTTTAGATCATTTTCTTCTAAATTAAGGGCACATCTCTTGTCCTCTGTTTCCTCTGGGCATTCTACATCAAGGTCCAGAAATTCTTCCTGTGTCGTACTCTCTTCAGCTTTACCCTGTGTCATCTGTTATTCTTTCATATGGGAACTCACTGGCCTATCACTCCATAACATTGACTCCAGCAGATTTGCCACAGTTTTCTGTTCCTTCCCTTGCTGTGCACCTCCAGCTGAACATTTGTACTAGTTTCCTTCTGAAGGCTCCAAAGTATCTTCATATGGCAACTGATCAGATGATTCCCCCGCCACTGTTTTTTCCTTAATTTGGGGATTCTATCATGCTGTGATGTTATCCAAGTTAGATTTTCTACAATATATCCTTCACTTCACAGGTAATCCATAACTTCAGTTTCTATTTATTTAACTTCTCCATTACTAATCCTCTTTTCTACTTTCCACATTTGTTTTCTTGTTTTTTATTGTAAAATTTCCCGTATGTAGTTGTTGCCTGTATTTCTCTTCAAATATCTTTGTTGCTGCATTTTTGTATTGATTATTTTTGTTTTCTCCTTTGCATAAACATTGCACCATATTAAATATCTTTTTCTTTCCAATGTCCATATTTCTTGTTGATTTTCAGACGTCTCCCACTCCTCCTGCTTCTCCTTACCTGGGGGCTCATAGTTCCATCATGCTCTGACAAAACCCACGTTAGATTTTCTACAGTAAATCATTCACTTTGCAAGTATTCCATAACCTCAGCCTCTATTTTTTAACATTTGTTTTACTAAATCTGTGTTCTATGTTCCTCCTTTGTGCATCTTATTTTTGTATTGTGACATTTTCTACATCTGGGTGCCTTTACCTGTATTTGAAGTTGCTGCGTTTTTGTATTAATTTGACTTTCTCCTTTGCATAAATATTGCATCATATCAGATCTCTCTTTGCTTCTCATATCCATATTTCTTTTTTATACCTTTCAAAAATCTCTAGATTCTGTTCTTTAAATTTTCACACTTCCTCAGTCACTTCTTTTTCCAAATGGCCCCAGGTTTCTTGGTCTATATAATGTTTGTCATGAATCTGTTGTATTAATGAACACTAGTTTACATGTGAAGCTTTTGACAGTTTTTCTTGTTGAATTACTTTTCTTTCCTCTAATTTCTCTCTTAATCTTTTTGTATATTTTCTGTCCAGAAAGTACTGGTTTCTTGCATAATAGTAAAAATACATAATTTCTTTCTTAACCTCAGTAGTCTACTCTATCATCTTTATGGCTTTTTTTTTTTTTTGGCCTGTCAGTTTTTGTGATTTTTGTGGACTACTACTTCCTTCTAAACCTGGGAGCCATCCTCCCCGAGTGTGGCCTAGCCCCTTTGCAGGAATATTTCTATGTCTTGAGGATTCCACACTGTCAGTTTTTCCAGTCCTGTCACCAGTGCAACTACCAGGATCGGGCACTTTTTTCATCCCGGAACTTATGCACCCAGCTGTCTTTTTTACTTTTTAACCTATTTCTGTCCATGATATTTGCTATATAAAATGCAGTCTATATATCAGTGTTGTCTTGTTGAGATTTTGTAAAACAGGGTCCACCTTGTGAAGGTACTCACCAAGACTTGAGCATGAATTCATTTAAGGAAATACTACTTTCCTTTGCTTGCTGATTTTATCATCTGCCTGTTCAGACCACTGATGTTTCTGTATACTGCATATGCCTAAAAAAAAGGAAAGAAAATTAAGAATACTTCACCACAGGCTTAGAAATGCATTTCAATGGGACAAGTGTTGCTGTGTGTTGTGGCTCTAGGAGGATTCTTCTTCAAGAGATTCATTCACTGACCTTGTTATGGTCCTTAATGGTTATAGCATCCTTAATGCCTGTCTGCACTGGATATGCTATCTTCTAGGAAACTCCAGTTAAATAAATAATAATAAACATCTAAGCTAATGCCTGTTCATACACTTCTGTTTACTAAACATTTGAAAACTGGATTAGCCCAGTTTTGCACATGTTGTTTGTCACATTCAATGTCAGTTTTTCCTCACTTCTAAGAAGGTTCTAAATTGAGCTATGGTCTTAAAGAAATAAGTAAATAGTTGTTTTTGACAAAAAAGACAGGTTAATCCAGCGCATAGATGGAGTGGGTAAAGATAGGCTGTGTCTGATACTATTTGCAAGGCTTTCTGATGTATTAAAAAAAAAACAGCATGAATTTGTATATTTTTTATCCAGTTTCTGCTTGTGGCAGTGTGCAGTCCCTGTCACAAGCTTCATTATGCTGCTATGAAACATACTCCCTAAGTACAGAGATAACAGTACTTTAGGAGGGGTCAGGGATCACAAAGAGGAGGATGTCAAAACCCGACCACTTACAAAGTTGTCTCTTACAAGCTACCATCTTATTCTTGTTATGGCTTGATCTTCCCTTCAGTGGGAAGGTTTATGGGATCAGTACCTGCAAACAGAATTTACTGTTTGCCATGCTGTAGACTGCCACTGAATTTAAATAACAGATAAAAGACTAACCAAGGTAAGAAGGGGATATCCTTACTGCCCCACATTTCTATAACAAAGTATATAACAGTGATGGGATCTGGACAAATGCTCGACTAGCATATGTCCGAATCACAAAACATTGAACACACATACATGAAAGTGCTTAACATCGACAAGCACTTCTGTGTATGTGTGCCTGTTTCGTAGATCGGACTACAGTGCGGGTAAGGGAAAATTCTCGGCGATCTCGGAGTGAGAATAATAAAGTAGGGGGGTGTGGGGGGTGAAAACGTAGATTTTTTTTTGAACTACACATACACAGAAGCGCTTTTCGATGTTAAGCGCTTTTGTGTATGTGTGTTCGATGTTTTATGATTCAGACATATGCTAGTCGAGCATGTGTCCTAGACCCAGCAGTGATATACCCCTTTCAGACTTGATCAAGAGGGTGGTTCTTTAGTTCTGAGGCAGCATGCTTTATTGCACATTCAAGGTTTTATCTATGCTAATATCCAAGACACAAAGGTGTAGAGTTCCCCCTAATTATTATATGCTATGGCAGAAATTCATCTATACAGTATTTACATTTCAACTGTGTAAGATTTCTGTTGCATTTTTATTTCAATAATGCTGATGTGTTAAGGGAAGTGGGGAGACACAACACAATCCACTGCTATTATAGGTTTAGTTTTAGAAAATAGGACTGGGAGCCTTGTGATTTTGGATTTTAATACACATAATATGTCAAATCATATATCATTCTGAAATTCTCTGCAGCATACATTCCTCACCTAGTTATTAATTTGTAGAATGAGTAAATCCTTTATATGCCTTTCTATCCACTTCCCAACTATTACAGGTCTGTTGGTTACCAACAAATACATATACACTTGAATGAAAAGTAGCTAGAGCTAACCTTCATGTATTTACATGGCCATCATTTGCCACATACTTGGCATGGCACACATTATGCCATAAAGGATGATATCATGTTTTTTATTTACCCCTGCGGCATCTCTCATGGCTCCATATGTTACTTTGAAGTACCAGCTGGTGGCAAAGGGTAATGTTCTACAAAGCTGGTAACCAACTAACTGCAAGAAATCTTTTTAATTTTGAAGTAAAGATAATTGAAAACATAATTAGTTGCAAAGGATATATATTTTTTTAATATCTAACAAAAAACACACAGTCCAAAATGCTGTTAGGAGAGTTCCAAGTGAGGAGGATAAAATCAGCTTTAGGCTACCAGGTGCATGTCATTCTCTCTGTGGCCTTGTGGGATAAGAAGGTGCTTGAGCTTAAATGATTAGAATCAATATTTTGTTTAGTCTACTGTTCTGCTAACAAAGCCCTGAAGCAAAACCTTTGCATCAACTAATTATTTTGTAAACCACTATTAATACAACTGCTGCTTGAAGAGAAATCATTTGAAATATGAAAGAGAAAACCTTGTTAAATTTTCACATGTTTCTCGTACATTGCTTGCGGTCATGCTGCATATACTGATATGATTAGCATGGTGAGGCCGTTATAAGCAAGTGCTGCTGTATTAGTGAAATGATAATAAACATCACTGAGTAGTTTGTTTTTTATCAATAAAGTCTTCATATATTCCCTCACAGAGTGGCTCTTTCTAACACACAGCATAGTTCCACACATTGTGTATTGTCTCTCCATTATTCATCGTCTTCATCTCATTGTCTTGATGGCTTGATGCCGTCAGAGAAACCAGGAAGCTATCTTGTTCTGTAATCATAGACCTCGTATGGAGGCAGCATGACAACAGCTCTTGCGTTATAGGTCAACATACATTTATGGATTTAGTATACTGCCACCATGGCATGTAGCACGATGCAGAAACATTATACACATTTATACACTGATGTCCTCTTGCTGAAATAAGCTCATAGACATACATTCTCTGAGTCCTGCATTAAGAGTTACTTTTACACTATACTATGTCATTAACATAACAGGAATGTGACATACCTCAGGTGCTACAGGTCACTCATGCTGTATAGGACCGAGCCATGTAGAAGCATAGTCATAAACACTTTATATCATATGCTCAAATTTCAGGGTCTGTATTAGAGGCTGCTGTGGATGCTGTAATTCTTGCAATCAATACACTGAACATGTCAGAGTTATAATGTTTTAAACTCCCATGGCTACCACTAGCATTTTACTAAATCGTGATTTTATCAGTTGTTCTACATTTTATTTCGGCTATGGGGAATATCATTTAGCTTGTGTATTTCTTAGTGTTTATGATGTCTCAGTGTAGTAAAACTGCAAGCAAATCTGATAATAAACACACAGATACTTATTAATGCAGACTGATGTCACTTCAGCAGGACCACCCTTTTCAAGACTGGGGTACGACTGATGACTCAGTTCAAAGCACAAACATGCCTTGCATGGGTGCTGTGGGAGAAGGGGGCTCAAAGGGATAAAGGCAGATCATGCTGCCTGCTGTGTAATGAATAACCAGGGAAAATGGTCAATCACAGCCTTAGACAGCTTAGTGGGTTGGAAATAATCTGACAGATGCTGATCAGAGCAGAATGATAGTAAGCTGCATTAACAAATATTTATTTATTTATTTATTTCAGTTTGATGACCAGGGAAGTTCACTTGGCCAAGAAGAGCCCATTTTCAGTGGAGGCCCAGGAAGAAAAGCTCCATTAACAATAACAAATCCATTAACAATAACAAACATGCATATCAAGCAAAGATATAACACATGCTGAGAGTATGATTAACAAATATGAAGAGATAAACATTTGTATATAGAGTAGCTGTAGTGATAGTAAATATACATTCTGTAAGCAGACTGGACCTTAATAAAACATTTACAGAGGCAAGATTTCTGCATTTACAAAAAAAAAAAGGATTCAGAAAAAATATTAGTGATGCCTATCAGGTAGAGGATATTTTCCATGCTGAGGGTATAGTTTAAGGGGTCTAGAACATTTCACTGAATGCACATTTCACTGAAACTCAGATGAGTGAACACAAATCACTGAAAGCACAATTCACTAAAAACTCAATTTACTGAAACACATTCCACTGAAAGTTATATATGGCCTTTTCCCCACTGTAGTGCGACCCTAGAGCTAGTATATATAGTAAGGGGAGGTGTGGGGGGCTTAGCCCCCCACATATTTTAAGTATATATCATGTTGGGAAAAGAGTAATATATTGGAATTGTAAGTATCCATATATATAGTTCAAAATATTTAAAATATGTGGGGTCTACGCCCCCCACACCCCCCTGATGTGGGGGGGCAGTGCCCCCACCCTCTTACTATATATACTAACTCCAGGGTCGCACTACAGTGGAGAAAAGGCCATATATAATTTTCGGTGAAATGTGTTTCAGTGAATTGAGCTTTCAGTGAAAAGTGCACACTAACTTGACTTTCAGTGAAATGTGCATTCAGTGAAATTTCCTAGACCCAATTTAAGTACTTATGAGGAGATGCATTTGGTTACAGAGTGGTTGTAGTGACAGTAAGCAAATATCCACATACGGAAATAATTCTAGCATACAGGGTATTCCTTACTGAATACATTTCCAGACTTAAGAATATCAACATTTACATAGATTTGAATTGCAGATAATAAAAATGAGTATAGAATCAACTAGAAAGACCCCAGAAGTACCTCACCAAGAGGATCAAAGGGCTCAAACAGATGCCATATGCTGCTTGGTTAAAGAAACTCCAGCTCTACTCAGTTGCATACCGCCTACTTAGAGGCGATCTCTGCCTGACGTATAAGCCATGTCCAACCCGGAATTGATGGACATGCTTCACCTCAGAAAATCCAAATCCCTTCAAGCTACACGCTCGAGTGACTTGAACCTCAGCACAGAAATAAATAGGACATGCTGGAGGGACAGATTCATAACCCAGAGGCTCCCTTTTCTCTGGAATAGAATCCCAGTCCAAGTTAGGCAGAGTCCCTCACTGACTCTCTTCAAGAGGAAGCTTGACGAGTGGATGGGAGATCTTAGGTTTACCCTGGGGATCACTTCTGTGTCACTGTTAGACAGAGGCACAGTAAACTAACCTTGAAAAAGGGCATAGTAAAACTCATTTAAAATGGGTGGCAAAAGCCAAACACACTCTGGCTAGGCTTACAAATGCCCTAGGGCAGATAGCCTAGTATGAACCTATGAACCTAAGAGCAGTCCAGCAGTAATTGTAGAGTTTTGAATGTTAGGAGAATGGTAGGATGGAAGTAATAAGCAGAATTGAGGAGTTGTATGCAGCTGTCAATAGGGAGAGGCTGTAACTCCAGGGAAAAAAGATGACTGAGGTGGGGCTCATGTGGGGGAAGAGAAGGGGCAAATCCATTTAGAGGATAGTTAGGAGGGATTTGAAGTTGGTGAGGTTTGGAGTATTTCGAAGGGAGGGGGAGTGAGTTCCATAGTTTGGCTAGTGGGTATGATAGCAGAAAGTGGCCTGGGAAGGTTTGTGGATTCGTAAGAGGTTTTGGTTTTCTGATCGGAGTGAGTGGTTTGGAATATAGGGGGTTAAGGTGGTGGAGAGAATGGGACAGCTGGATGGCCTGAAGATAAGTGTATGGGCTGTGGTGAGTTTTAGAAGGTTTAAGTAGCTAGGTAGCTCTAGATATTGTAGGGATTGGGGGGAGAGGCAGTGATGGGAGGAATTGTTGGAGTTGGTGACGAATTTGATGATTTTATGGTAGCAGGATTCCAGTTTGGATTGTAATCCAAGTTGGAGGTTGGTGAGCAGGGGAGCACCATATATGAGAGAGGGGAGAAGGTAGGAGAAGGCTAAGGTATTTCTGGTGGAGGGAGAGAGGTAGTGATTATGTTGGTACAGGAGTCCTAATTTTTGATGAGTTTTTTTGATGGCAGTTTGAATATGGATATCAAATTTTAGATGTTGCCAGTCAGTAAAAACGATATAACTGGTGAACAACAGTGTCCGGTTCCAAGGAATGAGACAGAGAGAATACTAAAAACTGTATTTATTAAGACATCTGGTTTAGCACTTTCATCTACCCTCCGTAGACTTCATCAGAACACCATATAACAGACTAGCAGACTATAAATAATACCAGTTATCCAATCATGTGATACACTAAATTAATCTCATGAATATTAATTAGTTAATCCTACCTAACTGAATATTATAAAAAACAGTTATATAAAATTCCTAAAAGACATGAAATCACAATTGTAAATACAGTTTGTCCATACTATAATACTCTCAAAATACATAATATTAATGTTAAAATAAGAAATTAAGAAAGTTAAACACAAGGTTAAAAATACAAAATGTTAGATGTATCTAACTTAAACACCTTTGACAATGGGAAACTTGTGACATGATGAATGTACTAAACTTATAACAACACCTATACAAAATTGATGTTACATCTGTGGTACCCTATTCATGCCCTTAAAAGGGGTTTGGTGGGAATACAATCATTTAATCCGGGGGGGGGGTGGCTGCATTTAATAATATCTGCCATTTCACTTCTCTTTCCCCCAGTATACCTTTCATATCTCCTTCTCTAGGATTAATCTTTACACACTCTAATATTGCAGACTTGAAGGTGTTACAAGTCTCACTATCCCTTATATGTCTGTATAGGGCATTATTGGTATCCTGTTTTCTAAAACAATATAGGTGGTCATATATGCGATTTCTTAACCTTCTCTCAGTTTTTCCTACATAGAAACTTGAACAGTTGGTACAAATAGCTAAGTAAACCACATACTGCGTCTGACAATTACCCTTTTTAAACCTAGCTACTGTTTTATTGATGTTATCTATAATACGGGTATGTTCCTCACAAATAGCATAACACTGTTTACAGTGTCCACATTTACTTGTACCTGCGGTGATTGTGTCATTGTATTTATCACTATTTTGGATTTTCATTTTTAGATTTATTCCAGTTTTGTATACAAAAAGGGGTTCTGTTCCTAATATATTGTGCACCCCCTCATCACACCACAGAATGTTCCAGTTCTTGTACATAATACTTTTAACCTCCTTAACATAAGGGTTGAATCCCAGGATGCAAGCTCTATTGTATTTCTTAATACTATCCGTATCATTTGTACAGTTTGATTTGGTGGGCGCATTACTCATCTCCATATCTACACCCAACAGGGGTTTATACTTTTTCCCCCACTCCCTTTTAACATACCCGGTAACATCACTGATAAGTTCATTAGGGTACCCCCTTTCTCTAAACATATTTCCTATATGGTCAATTTCTTTAACCATCTCAGATTGGTCCGAGGTCATCCGGGATGCTCTGATACATTGTCCCTTAATTATACTTTTCTTTTGTTTCCATGGATGATTGCTGGAAAATTCTAAGTATGTGTTGCTAAAATTCTCTTTTCTATATATTTTAGACCTAAAGCCCTTACTTGTAGTGTAAATATATGTATCTAAGTATGAGATACCTACACTATTACATTTATAAGTAAATTTCAGGTATGGGCTAGAATTATTGAGATATTCTAAAAACAATACTATTTCATCCATGGTACCAGTCCATAAAATAAATATATCGTCCAAAAATCTGATGTAACAACTGATGAACTGGTACCATTGGTTTGTGAACATATATTCATCCTCCCAGTCTAACAGTACAAGGTTCGCAAACATTGGGGCACACGCAGCCCCCATAGCAACACCTCGTATCTGTCTGTAATGTTCACCTTCATAGTATATATAGTTATTGTCAAGCACAATACCCATGAATTCTTCCAATAGACTAACTCTTCCCAATCAAATTGTGTATACCTCTGTATACTGTTGATAAATCTAGTTATTCCATCTTCTCTAGGTATACAGGAAAACAGGTCTACCACATCAATTGTTAATAATATGACTCTATCATTCCATAAATGGGATTTGATTCTGCTAAGAAATTCCCACGAATGCTTAACAATTTGTGGGACATTACTGTAAATGGATTTTAACCATCTATCAATTACTTTTCCAAAAGGAAAGGTCTTACTCTTACTCCCAGAAATAATGGGGTGGAATGGGGGGGGGGGTCCTCCATATTCTTGTGAACCTTGGGGATCCCCACTATAGTGGGCAACACTGGATGTTCTACTCTCAAAAATTGATTCATATCATTGTCTATTCTATTGTCCAATAGATATTCTTCAAGATATAAATCAATTCTCCTATGGGCAATATTAATTTGACTTATGGATGAAGTTTCATAATTCCCAGTATTGATTAAAATTTGATACATTTTCTGTGTATACTCACTAGCATCATATAGCACAATTCCCCCTCCTTTGTCAGGGGTCATCACCCGTATATTGTGGTTACTACATAATCCATTAAGGATGTTTTGTTCTTTTCTACTCAAGTTGAACTTGTGTTTTTTCTTTTTAGTTGTTTCAAAAATATCTGTACAATTCATCTGTAACCACCTTCTCATATGCTACAAGGGTATTATGCATGGGGTGTGCAAACTGACTTTTCTTTCTTAATTCACTTTTTCTTTCATACTCATTATCACTATGAAAAAATAAGTCAAGATTTAATTTTCTCAGGAATTTTTTAAATTCAACAATATTATCAACTATATCAAGTCCCTGATTGGGTACAAACTTCATACCCTTGGCAAATAATAATAAAAAAAAATGTTCCTTTTCTAAATTGTATGATATATAATTAAATATACTAAAATCCCTGAGGGTATTTTTAACCCTCTGAGACTGCACTGTCTCTTGTTCCATGTTTGTCCTTTCTGTTGATTTCTCATCCACCCCCTTGATGTGGTACTTCTCTCCTTCTCGGATTGTCGTGTTTCCAATAATAATCGTGTTTCCAATACTCCCCCTTGTAATCCTTCCTCCTTTCCTGTTGTTTCACTAAAAATGTTGGTTATGAATATTACCACCATTATTCTGCCTACAGAAACTTTCACCCTTAATTTCCAAGCCTTGATCCTTCCCGTTGAACCTTTCTCCTATATTTCATTTATAAGCTACCCCCAATCTGTATTGTTCCATATCCCTCTTCAGTTTCTTACATTTTCTATCAAAAATCTTTTTTACTACTTTTCTCCACATCATCAAATTGTTTTAAATACAAAGTTTCCCATTATGAAAACAATAAATCTTTAATAATTTTCTCATTCAATTCATCTACTTCCTTCACTAATCTACATAATTTACTATCATTGCAGGTAATAATGAACTCCATAAAGCGTATCCCAAAACCATCAAACATTGTGTTACATTAATTTATCTCATTTTCGGTCATATCTACACCTATGGGTTGCTTAAAAAAATGCAAACCCATTGGTACTATTTTAGACTCTATACATTTACGTAAATACATGTTATCAAGTTGCAGAGCTTTAATAGTCCACAGCTTACTGCCAAAGTCGTGGATAAAGTCTCTCAAAGTTTTAAAGTTAGTGCTGTTCCCTTCATTATCACTGCCAAGCCGTGCTTCATGAAGGGAAAGCAAATCATATTTCACCTTTACAAATACATCCAAATCTCTATGGTCTACACCTGGTTTACCAGGCTCAGGGTTAATAATCAACTGATTAATTGCAGCACCTGAATTGGACTGACCTGCAACCGCAGAATATGTCTTTTTGGGTACTGTTCGTTTAGGTTTCGCACCCGATAAAAGATAGCAGTCCTCTGAGTTGTTGCCCTTGGTTAACTGAGTTTCCATTCGGTCTTCCGATTCTATATCTGACTCGGCAAGAATCCTATAAGAGGGTCTGCTTCCATCGGTAACCATTACACCTCCTGTGCCCTGGCTGTTAGGAATGCCTCCAATGCTTCCTACACTCCGTGATGATGTCAGAAGCAATTTTGAACCTTCGTTCCACCTTTCCGCCTGGCTCATCACCTCAATGAGTCGCTTTAATTCTCCTTTGATTATAGCAACCTCTGATTGTAATTTATGCACCTCGTCCCTTCTGACTGGGGAGAACATAGAAGGCAGCTCATCCAAAGAATCCATGACACTCCAACAAAACCAAAAAGTCAAAACACCAGTCAAACCCAACAATTGCCAGTCAGTAAAAATGATATAACTGGCAAACAACAGTGTCCGATTCCAAGGAATGAGACAGAGAGAATACTAAAAACTCTATTTATTAAGACATCTGGTTTAGCGCTTTCATCTACCCTCCGTAGACTTCATCAGAACACAATATAACAGACTAACAGACTATAAATGATACCAGTTTCAAAACCATCAACAGAAAACTTGGTTCACTCTACAGAGTCAAAACCTTCCTTACCCCTATAGCTAAAAAAGCCATTGCACGCTCGCACCTACTCTCAACACTCCTATATGCCTTCCCCCTTCTAGCAAACATAAGTAAATCTGAACTAAATAGACTTACTACCTGCTATAATCACATTGCCAGGGTTGCTATGGGCTCTCCTTTCAGAACCCATCACTGCATTAACCTCAAACAGCTCGGATGGTTGGAATTTCCCAATCTTGTCAAGTACAACTTTCTAATATTGGCTAATAAAATCCTAAAGAACCCAAATAACACTCCAGCCCTTTGTAACTACATCCTCTTTCATAAAAACACAAGACTGCTACATTCATCCAATAAGTTACAAATACAAACAACTAGAATTAACAATGCTGCTGGCATGGCCCTATTTGCAAATTCTGTAAACAGAACCTGGAACAAACTACCAGGTGCCATTACCATGCTCTCCTCCCCAGACCTATTTAAGGCCTCAATTAAACAACATCTGGAACTAAAATGGATATGCCACTGTGACAAGCCTGACTAAAATGAATATGCCACTGTGACAAGCCTGACTAAATCAACATAATGTATGTAATTACTTAGCTAATTTGATATTGTTTATCTACTACTAACTTTAAAATGGAACATTGACTGTCTGTATGTACTTCTACCTGTATTCCCTTCTTAACTACACCTATAACTAAAATTATAATACTATATATAATCAATGTTTTTTCTTCTTTCTCAACTATTTTTTGTTCTTGTATTGTGTCTGGAGCTTATCTCCCCGGGCCACCGCTGAAAATGGACTTTGACTCCAGTCGGACTAACCCGGTCAACAAATGTAAAATAAATAAAAATAAATAAATAAGTTATCCAATCATGTGATACACTAAATTAATCTCATGAATATTAATCAGTTAGGATTAACTAATTCCTTGGAACCGGACACTGTTGTTCACCAGTTATATCATTTTTACTGACTGGCAATTGTTGAGTTTGACTGGTGTTTTGACTTTTTGGTTAAATTTTAGATGTTCATCAATGATGACACCAAGCAGCTTTGCATGAGATACAATTTTAATGGGGGTGTTATTCTAGCTTAGTATAGTGAAGGAGGTATTGTCAATGGAGGAGATTCTGGAGGGAGTAAAGATAATTAGTTTAGTTTTGGTTGCATTTAAGGAGAGGTGGTTATTGGGGTCTATGTCATAAAACCGAAAACGTAAACTTTTGAATGCTCACATGAGCGAATAATCAAAAACTCGAAATTGGCAGCCCCCCACACCTCCCGCTAGATATATATTCCTACTCCGAGATCGCACTACAGTGAGGAAAGGGTAAATATTCCAATCTTCACTGTACTGCGATCACAGAATACCACTTTCGAGTTTCTGATTATTCGTTCATGTGAGCATTCGAGAATTTGCGTTTTCATCTTTCTAAAGTAGACCCGGTTATTGTGCATCCAAGTTTCATATAATTTATTATATATTTAAATATTGTATATTTAAATACATGAAAAAAATGTCCTTGCGTCAGATGAAGCAGGAGAAGATACTTATTTCCCTAGGCTGAACAATTTATACCACAGTTTGTGTTTGAAAGCAGAATGGTAAGTCTGTTGCAATTATTTCATTGTTATCAGGTTGAGGAAGGAAGGCTGTGGCATAGAGGGATAAAGTCCTGACTACCACCCAGTCAACTCAGGTCTCAGGTGACTGATGGATCAGCAGGTGAGGAATGGGTGGTTGCATGTGTGTTTCCTGAAGTGATCCCTAGTCTAGGCTGGGTATACTGCACTAAAGGGGTGTGGCTCAAAGAGGAGTAAAGGGTAATGGGCTTGGCTGAATTGCTGCAGAGGCAGAGTGCTAAACTGCATGCCTCTGTTGCATGCATGACTGTCACCATGCAGCTGCATTGGGAAGGGGGGGGGAATAGTAGGTAGGACATAACAGAAATCCCTCAGTGGATGGGTGCCAACCAAGACCACCAGGATGCCCTGAATCTCCATAACTGGCCACAGATATTATTGTAGGAAGGCCAAGAGATGAGAAGTAGCCAGCAGACCCAGCTCGGATGTGAAGAACTGGGTAGGAGTGCCATACCATGATGCAGGGATACCCTCACACACAAAAAAAGTTAGGAAAAGAGAGGGCCACATCATTTGGAAAATTCTGCCAAGTATACAAGTAAGGACCACATTTAAGATGCAAATCACTATGAAGAAGCAATCAGAAAAATGTTTAAACTGGTAAGTTAAAATACAAACAAAGATGAATTTAAAAAGAGTTGTTTATTGGCACAGTTAACTTGACTACATATTTGTCTTGAAAATCCAAGACATAAAAACATGCCTTTCAGCCTCCAAAGTTTAAAATCTAATCACTGGTCTTTAAAAAATCATTGGATAGGGTAAAAATGCTGATCACTTTCTTATTTTTCCCAATAGAAGGCATTTATCAATGTATTTAATAAGGTCACAAGATGGATCGCAAACTGGCTCTCAGACAGATCCCATAAAGTAAGAGTAGTGGGATCTATGTCCGAATACAGACCAGTAATGAGTGGTGTGCCTCAGGGCTCTGTCCTGGGGCCCCTCCTGTTTGGCATGTACTTTTCAGAAGTAGAGGCAAGCACGGAAGGGCTGTGGCTGACTAAGTTTGAGGACGACTGCAAACTGGGTGCTATAATAGAGTCTCCGGCTGACATGGAGATCCTCCAGAAGGGCCTAAATGAGATTGATGGATGGTGTCAAAGCCATGGTCTCAAGCTAAATGCAAAAAAATATGTAGTAATCCCCTTTGGAAAAAACAGAGTACCTGCAAACTACAACATAGGAGGTAATCCCCTGAAATCTGAAGAAGAAATAAGGGATCTAGGGACCCAAGTAGATAGTCAGCTTTCCTTTGATAACCATGTTGCCAAAGTGGTTAGAAAATCCTTCTATGTGACCCATCTGATCATGAAAGGGTTTGCATCAAGATCTAAGGATGTAATGGTGCCCCTCTACTCTTCCCTCATTAGACCCATTATTGAGTACAATGCACCAATTGGAATCTACCTGGCTAGACATCTCCAGCAGCTGGAGAGACCACAGAGGTACTTAACCAAGAGGATTACTGGCCTCAAACAGTTGCCCTATGCAGCACGATTGAAAAAGCTAATACTGTTCTCTGTTGCATACCACTTTCTCAGAGGCGATCTCTGTCTAAAGTACAGAGCCATGTCCAACCCAGAATTGTTGAACATGCTCCATCTTAGCAAAACCAAATCTGCTCGAGCTACACACTCTAGGGATATAAACCTCAACACAACAATGAATAGAACATGCTGGAGGGATAGATTCCTTTTGCAGAGACTTCCCTTACTGCGGAACAGGGTCCCGATCTACATAAGACAGAGCCCCTTACTATCACTCTTCAAGAGGAACCTTGATGAGTGGATGGGTAACAGAAAGTTCACACCGGGGATCACACCAACTGCACTACTAGATAGGGGCCAAGGATACTAGCTGCTAGTACAAGGGTCTAGGGAACTACTGAAGGGGCGGTGAATACCGCACAACCTGGCTGGGCTAATATATGCCTTTGGGCAGATAGCCCAGTACCAACCTATGAACCTATGAACCTAAATATGCATAAACAGGTATGATATTATGAGAAACATCAAATCTAGGAGAAGCAATGTTAAATCTGGGGGCCAAAATCATAGAATTATGTCTAAGTCATACCAGGTAAGAGGTATGCTTGCAAATTTGCTAACTTTTGGTTTGCTCACTGTATCCCCAGTTTAGCATAACCCCCAGGGGGTTTCAATATTTTTGTTTCAATGTTCAGTATTTTAGTGTATCTTTATTCAACTTTCCAAATTATTCTCATTCTCATGCCCCATTTATTTTAAGAGTCTCATAAATAACGTTGCACATGTGCTCAAAAGCCCACACTTTCTTAAACAATTTTTCAGTAATATCTCTTTTGCAATGATACTATTATCATCTAATATCATACTCCCACTCCTTAAAATACCCGTAAGGCACTATCTATGTTGTCACAGTAGGAAATCCCTTTATTCTTATTTCTTATTCCACCTGGTCCCTAAATACTCTAATCCTATTGTGCGCTATAAAAATATGCTCTCTTGATTCCTCAATTACATGCCCTTCACCAAACATGCCTTTTTCATTTATTCTAACATTTTGGGTCCTGCCAGTAAGCCAGCTGGCTATCCTGTGGATGATGGAGTTTTTACCTAGTTAAATGAGCTTTCTACAATGCTGAGTGAAGTGTTGTATCAAATGCCTTGCTCAGGTGCAGTATGCACCATTGTACCCTCATCCGTAGCTTTGGTGGCCTTCTCAAAGAAGCCAACCAGGTTGAGTAGGCAATACCTGTCCTTGACATATCTAAATTAATTTGGGTCCAATATTTGTAGGTTACCTGTGTTGTCCTCTAATATCCATGATTATTCTCTCCATAGCTTTGTGAATCAGGCTAGTCAAGCCTGGGGGTTGATAATTCCCTGGGTCCATGAATGACTTACCCTTGTACAGCAGAATAATTGTTGTAGTTCTCCATTAGTTTGGCACAGGGTCTTTTTGAAGGTTGTGGTTAAATAGTAATTCTAGTGGTCCTGATATTTTATGTTTCATGTTAGTATGGAGACATCTTGGGATGCTATCATGACCCATCAATGCAGTGTTCTTGGCAGTGGAGAGTGCCTTGAGTACTTACTGTCTAGGTTCATAGGTAAGTACTAAGCCAGCTGCCCTTGTGGGTCATTTTAAGCCTAGCAAGTTTCCTATTTTTATGTAGTGATAGCTGGGATGGTTATGGGTGTGGTTAACTCCTGAGGGGCATCTGGTGGGGGAGGGGGTAAAATTAGAGCTAAATATTTCATCCTGGAGGTTTGTTATATCTTCTGGATCCATTTAGGTGGCTCCATTTATAATCAATCCACCACACTGCTATTCATTGCATTTATGGTTATGGACATAACTAAAGAAAGCTTTATAATTGTCCTTGGCCCTGGAAGCTAATTCCACCTAAGATTTGGCATTGATGGACATGATTAGCCCCCCTAAATTGCTTGTTTAGGTTGATGAGGGATGATTTTTACATTGCTGGGCATTGCACCTGGTAATTTTTGCCATGAATTGCTTATTTTTGTTATGCAGCCTATTTATGTTGGAATTCTTCTAAGGTGACTTGTTTTTATTTAGCTGATCCTGTGCTTAAACCAGGTAGATGCAGCTGTCTTTATACAGCTGATAATATGATTATACAGAGTTACTGTGAATGATTCCCCATAGATGTCAGAGTTCTTAGATTTTGAAGGGGGCTTGAAATTTGCCAGGGTTACTTACTAGTAGAAAGATTGCTCTAGAATAATTCCTAAAAGTTTCACCGTTATCTGGTGTCCTTGGTGTTACCTTTAATTCAAAGGAGACAGCTTTATGGTCTGACTTGTCCAGCGAGGACATTACATTAGGGAAGATAGAATGTCACACCATGTTTGTGAGGACCAGTCAGGGATGTTTGCACTTCTGCTGAGTGTAAAGACTAACTTGTCCAAGGTATTTGTGCCTACAAAGTCCAGGAATCTCTGGGCCTGCATGTTAGAGGTTGTGTGTGATTCCCAGTTTATATTGGGGTAATTAAAGTAATCCATGACTATGGTGTTAGATTGAATGGGGACTGTCTCCAGTATATTTAAGTATGTTTCATGGTTTCCATAGGGCCTATAGATGCATAGATATAGTATGAGAATTTGTCTAAGATAATTTGGACATGGCGCTGCTCAGGCACATCATAATGATGGACAAGCCTTGAGAAATGTGTGTGTTTAAGTTAATAGAGACACCTTCACCTTTTATATCTTCCTGGGTGGTAGTTGTTCTAAATGTGTGGAACTTATTGTAATCCTGCACAGCTGGGGTGCTCTCCATGTTTCAGTACTACACATATAGCTACATTCTCCAGGGTGAGGAGAGCTTGCAGGAAGTGGAGTTTCTTGTTTAGGCTCCTGGCATTGAGCAGTAATGCCTTCAGATTTTTCTCAGCTGGTTTAGCTATGTCAGTAGTTTTATCAGGCTGGCAATGCCTATAAAAGGCAGTATGGGGGTGGACAAAGTTTTAGCCAATATTTGAAATCCCAGAAGTACAAGTGCAAACCATCCTTGGAAAAGCAGCATGGTCTTTCATCCGTATCCTCCCAGGCTGATAAATATCATACTCCCGTTGAATGACACCATATTCTAAGCAAGTCATTAAAGTCAATTATTTTTTGTTTGCAGTGCAGCATCATCCTTGGAGATGGTTGAATGCTGCTCAATGCTAGGCTCATTCTGTTCTGGGACACATAACCCAAGAGGTCCATCATGTCTCTCTTCATGTAGTCTGGGGAAGTAAATCTCAGGTCATTTATATCCACATGGACAATGAATGAGTTATACTGGTACTTGTGGTTCGACAACCTAAGTTGAGCATGATCTAATGGAACCTGGCCCTGACAAAGAGCTCACTGTGACTCTCTCTTTATTTAGGCTAGTGAGCAGGACATCCATGTCTCACAATGGAGTCTCCTATGACCAAAATACTGGGTTGTGTGGTAGTGTGCTTAGAAGCTGAGGCATAGTGGGGCGTGGCCATATGTTCATGTTGAGTTTTGATTTTGTGGAATGGTCTTGTGGTTGTTGAGGATGATTTTTGTTTGTGCAAGGTCTGGGAGGTCTTTGCAGCATAGGGAGATTACATTTTAGTATATGTCATTCTATGCCTCTGGTCTGTAATATGTGAGTTTACTATAGTGTATGTTACTCCCAACCTGTTTGTTATTATAAGTGCTTGTATGTGACAGCCTTGCCTCCAGTGACATTACGTGACTACATATCTCACACACCTTATCAGTTTGTTTATGAACTAAGTGGTTGTCAGTAAACATGAGACAATTTCTACATTGCCTCTCAAGGCACCCATATCCACTAAGCTGGCTGCAGAGATAGCAGAAAGGTGCATGTCCATCCTCATTTCACGTTTTACAAGGAGATAACACAAGATGGGATTAGAGCTGGCTGGCTAGCTTGGTTCCCGTAAGAGTATAGACTACAGTCAGGACTATCTAAGATCAGGCTCATAGGGGTGCTGCTCAGTGCTCAAACTAGTAGTAGTTCTCTCTGCCAACTAAGTACTGTGGAAATTACACAGGTAGTTTTATATGGAAAATTTCAATTTTATGTGCCTACATATATACAGGACACTGCTAAATGCTACTGAGCAATGAGCAGTGTAGTGCAAATGTGCCAAGTTTATACAGGCAGAGAAAACTGACTAAACAAAGCAAATAGCGCTCTGACCAATCAAGCAGTCCCACTTAAAGCCTTCCTGTGGGATTCCCCACTCAGACAGAGCAGGCCAAACTTCCAGTAGAAAAGCAGTCCCAGGCCTTCTTAATATAAAGCCATTCACCAGTTAACTCAAAAAGAATTTAAACAGGACAAAAAAAACTAGAAATAGGCACTTATAGATGACTACAGTGCACAGAAACTAGCAGTAAGGTTAGTGAAAAGCAAGATACCTACAGTAAAAAATACAATAAATAATTTGAAAATACAGCAGCAGTATTCAAAAAGTGTTAAAAATCGGTTTAAGATTGCTGTGGATTCAAGCCAAATGTGTATGAGTTCTCTCAAAATGAACTAAGAGCAGTGCAAGGACCCCAAATTTATAGAGGCAGAGAAAACTGATTAAGCAAAGCAAATAGCCCTCTGGTCAATCAAGCAGTGTCCCACATAAAACCTTCCTGTGTGATTCTCAGCTCAGACAAACCAGGCCACCTTCAACTGCTGCTGGAAAAAACAGTCCCAGCCCATCTTAATGTAAAACAGCACTACAGTTATCCTAAAGTAAATTCAAACAGGACAATAAAACAAACAGCTTGAAACATGTGCATTTAAAATTACTACAATGCAGAGAAACCAGAACAAGGTCAATGAAAAGCAAGGTAATTTACAGTGAAAAGGGTAGAAAAATAAAATAAATAATTTGAAAATACAGCAGCAGTACTCTCAAATATCTTATAAAATGCAAAAAAATAAAATAAAAAAATCAGTTTAAAGTACTTAGCTGTGCTAGGATTGCACTGGATACAAGGCAAATGTTTGTGAGCTCTGTAGAAATGAGCTAGCAAACATCCTAACACCCATTCCATTTGCTTTCTAAATAGCATTCCCTCTTCACTGAATTGAATGTGATACGTTTCATAGCCATAAAATTCTCATTAACTGACATCCTAATTTGCCAAGATAACGTATATAACTCTAATATATTTCCACTCCCAAAAGAAGTGAAAGACATTTCTTTTAAACTAGATAACAGAAATCATTGCATGAAGCCACCTTTTCTAAGACATTTCTAAATGATAAATAGCACTGCACAAGACCACATTTCCTAAGACTTTGCTTTGAAATAGTAAGCAAATAATATTGCACAAGTCCACATTTCCTGTGATACCTGGATATCACTGCAGAAGTCAACAAATCTTTCATCTCCTTCTATAAATATCTCCTTCAAGCTTTATTCAAGTGCCTTGAATCCCCCTGTTCTTTTACCTAATATTATTATTTGTTTTTTTCTGTTAAATGTAGTCTGACCTGAACTGATCCTCTAAAATCCTTGATTTAATTTCCATTCAGTGTTATCTCCAACTCCTGCTTGAGAAATCCCCTTAACCTTCATTAGTACTAAGACATTTAATCAAATAAGTCACTTAAGAAAAGCTAGTTGGAACATATACATCCTCCTTTATTTCTCACTCCCAAAACAGGAACTTAATGGGCATATCTCAATCTTAATTGCTTTTACATAGGCACTAGTATTCACTTGTCATAAACACTGAGTGTATTAAACTGATAGGGTCCCTTCCAAACTCATCTGACTTTAAGATTCTCAGCATATAAAATACTTTGTATTATATAATGACCCCCCCCCCCATTAATATTCAACAACGTGCACGCTGTTTGGTCAGTGCGCACGTTGTAAATCAGTTACAGTAATGGAAAAAAGGTCCACTCACCCAGACTTTTTTCATTACTATAACTCTTTTTTTAAGCAATGGAGAACGCAAGATCTCCTTTGCTTCATACTGTTTCACTATGTTAAATGAGTTTAACATAGTGAGACAGCTTTAAAAAAAGCAACGGAGATTCTCCGTTGCTTTTTTAAAGCTGTCTCGCTATGTTAAAACCATTTAACATAGCAAGACAGTTTGTAAAAAGCAACGGAGATCTTGCTTTCTCTGTTGCTTTTTTTCAAAACTGTCTTGCTATGTTAAATGGGTTTAACATAGCGAGACAGCTTTAAAATAAGCAACGGAGATTCTCTGTTGCTTTTTTAAAGCTGACTCACTATGTTAAACCCATTTAACATAGCGAGACAGTTTGTAAAAAGCAACGGAGATCTTGCTTTCTTCGTTGCTTTTGCCCACAGCTCTGATGTACTGCATAGACATACGCAAGCACAGTACATCAGAACTGCCGTAGAATTCCAGATGGCTGCGGAAGGGCAGCAAAGAGGCATTATACAATGCCATTATTTAAGAAAAGTATTTTTTTTTCTTAAATAATGTCATTGTATAATAGCAATAACTCACTTCTGGGTGTGGGTAATGCTGGATTTACCCACGGTTGGCTTTGTTTGGCCACTCTGGCTTCGCCCTCATGACCAAACCACACCAACCATGGGTAAATCTAGCATTACCCACACCCAGGCATGGGTTATTGCTATATTATCAAATGCCTCTTTTGTATACTTTTTATTGGATATTCTTTAGGGCATTACTCTGGGAGGGTGGGAGGGTGGCCTAATGGTTAAGGTGTTTGCCTTACAAACACAAGGCGCAGGGTTTGAGTCTCACAAGGGATAACTGGCTAGGCTTAAAATGGCTCACAAGAGCAGTTAGCTTAGTACTAATCTATGAACCTATGAACCTATGAACCTATGAACTCTCACACACATGTATTCCCAAAAGGTGCAGCCTTCATTTTGTGTTAAAACAGTGGTCCTGTCATGGTTGGTTGTCCATTACAACATTGTAAGTTACTCACTGAGTGCCCATGTTCCTCTGTTCCACATTTTTAATGGTAGCAGTGTGCTTCTCCTTTTACTTTCCCTCCAATTTGTGGTTATCTGTGCTATTTCCTTTCCTCTCTTGCATTTTGTTTACTTTCATAAAGTCCAGGATTGAGGAGTGTCCTGTCTCTCCCTCTCACATTTTTGTTTGGATTCATTAATTTTCCTTTTTGTCAGTCTTGTAGGCTTGTTGCCTTTGATTTGTCTCTGCCTTTCTTCATTGTAGTCCTCAAGCATTGCATTATGACCTATTCCCATTCACTTGTCTTCTTCACCACTCTTGTACTGATTTTATATTATTTGATCATGTTCCTTGGTGTATCACTGCTTAGCACTTTTTACATCTGAGGTGTGTGTGTGTGTGCGTGTGTGTGTGTGTGTGTGTGCGTGGGGGGGGGGTTGCTGATCTTCCAGTGTTTGGTTATATGTTTTTGTCTAACCTGCTAGTATCAGCATATGTCTTATTTTCTCCTTTTTAATACCCTTTCCAACTGTCAGTACAAAGATTTACAGTTTCCATATATTTCCAAGTCTAGTCCTCCCATATCCTTTCCTACTTTCTTACAATTGTTTCCCATAAAATATTTATCCAGTTACCCACAACATGTGTACTAGTCCTGTAGTTCCCCTGCAACTCCAACACTTACCATCTTCCTTCCTCTTTTATTTGTATAGGCTGGTAGCAATATCGTACCGTAAGTAGGCAATCCTTACCAGCAGGTTCAGATGTGTCCCACACTACTTAAAAATCTGCAGTCCTGCCATGGCTGTTCCAGTTATTCCTCCTGTTCTTTCCTGTTAGACCTCTTTCAGTCTCTTTATGCTTCATGCATCTGTGACTTCTTTGCTCTGCATGATCCTGCTGTATTAGTCTCACTGTTTCTTTATACTTCCATCCTTTCCACATCTTTATTGTTTTCTTCTTCCATTTCCTCCTTTCCCTCCCACATTTTGCTTCTTTCAGCTCTCTCTCTAGATCACTTGATGTAACTTTCTTTCCTTGAGCTGCTACCCTTTCCTTCCTTTACCATTTCCCTTCCTGCTCCAGAACTCCTTTCTCTAGGCACTCTGGCATCTGTCTTATCTCCTGTATACCCTCTATATAGTACATTATCATTCCTTTTACAACAGCTTCTGGCCCATTCACCATTCATTCTTCCGCCATCTTCTCCCATACATTCTTCCATCTTCTCCACTACTCTGGGTTTATGCCTCTCTCTATTACAGTTCTCCTGACCTTATTCTTTTACTGGTTGCATATTTTCCCTTCATATGAGTCATTGTTGCATATTGTATGGTAACTATATGCCTCTGCTTACCCTTCTATGTTTAGGGAGCTCCATTATCCCATATGCACCTGGGCCTCATTCTCTTCTTGAATACCCTTACTTTTAACACCTCCAATGTATGCATGACATATTCTCTGCAGTCTTTGCACCATTTTTGTCTATACCCAATGTAAATACCTGAGACTAGAACATAGTCTTGTACTGAGGTGGACTTTTAACTATCTTTACTCTTTCTCCTTCCATTAAATTAATAATTGCAACTCCTCTTCACCCATTGCTTCATAAGTCCCCCTCCCCCAAATCTGAGCTATTGTTCCCCAGATCTGCTGTTCTACAAATCTGTCTCCTTTTTGATTTGAAACCATTCCACGTATTTTCTTTCCTTTTCTCTGCTTTCTCTCAGATGTATCAACTATTGTGTTCCGGAGATTGCACTGTAGGCCTGCTTCTTCTTAAAACCTCATATAAATTATTTGAAACCCATGTACCACCTTTCTTAGTTGATCAAGCATGAGAATGTGATCATATACAGGTAGCAGAAATGTTGGCCACCTATTTTCCTTGGTCTTCTTGCTCCTCAAGGACTCGCTTATCCTTCTTGCCAGAACCTCAATCTCTACTTGGTGTATCATTCTATGCTCATGTCTTTCCTGATATTCTTCTATTCACCATGACCTCAGCACTATTATTTTGATAGTGTTTCCACACATACCCTGTAGCCTGGTCCTATACCTGACTTCTCCTTGATGCGCAAGAGAAAGCCTCATTCAATTACATTGAAGGCTTTTCTGATGTCAAACAAAACTATTCCTGCCCCTGTAATCTTGGATTGACCACTCAGTCCATGAAGCTCTACAGAAGCCAGTGGTTCTCACCTGACTGCCTCCATATTAAACACCTTGCTTGTTCTTCCAGTACTGCTCTGGTAGGACATGATCTATCTCGTCAGCCAGTACTCTGACTACTAATTTAATACTTATTGTCAACCATTTGTGCCTATAGGCTGCTATGTCTATTATTTTATTATCTTCCTTATCAATCATCAGAACCATCACCTTCCTCATGGATGCTGGTAACTTAGTCTCCATCCCACTCCTACTGAATACCCTCACTAGGTCTTTCACTATCTATTAGCTAGTTCCTCAGAACTAGAATTCCCTGCCGCTTTCCCCAGCATCATCCTTCTGATTGCCCTTTCCATTTTTTCTCTATTTTTTCCTGATCTATGCCACCCATTCTCATATAGCTGCACTCTCTGCAGTTTTCTAAAATCCTCCTACTTATTGTCCCTATTTCCTGAACAATTTTCCATCCTGATCATAGAGTTTATATATGCTCAGATCCTTTTTCTACTCCTTTAATTTCCATGCAGAGTAACTTCCTGCCTTTTCTCCATGAGTCCACTTCTATTTACCTCTGCATGGTTGCATTTTACAGAAGTAAATCTCCAGCTAGCTTCCTTTTTTCATTATTAGTACCTTTCTTTCTTTCTATTTCAAAATTTCTCTATCCCTTGATTATTTGTTACCCTATTTCTCTTGGAGTAGCATGCTTCCTTTATACACCAACCACATACTACTGCTTATATTCCATCAAACCAACCTCAGCATATCTCATGACCTCTTAGCACAAGACAACATACCTCTCAAGTGTACCTCATTATGAGAAACGTACCTCATTTGGGGTCTTAAAAAGTTCATGTTCCTCGAAGTTCCACGTTGAAACAGTCTGTCACACATTCAGTGTTAGGAATTTTTTAAAGTGAAATCCATGGTAAATAGAAATTAATCATATTCATTCATTAAAGGATCTTCTTTATAAGTAAAACCAGCACATTTTAACCATCCTATGACCTTCCTAGTTGAAGTTGTTAGTAAGCCATTAGTATGCGTTCCACATTTTGTCCATTTGTTCCACATTATGAAGGCGAATGTTCCTCAATTTAGAAATGGAAGGTTGAGAGCTATGCTGGACAAAGCTAAAAATAATAGGTAAACAAAACTTCAAAATCAGGGACACATTTTAAGTATTGCTATTATACACTTAAAAGTTGCTAGAATATTGGGCATGAAGTCTAAAACTCAAATGTCTGTCATTATTTTAGTGACTCAATTCTCAATGATTTATCAGAAAAACATACATTTTATGAGGAACAGACCAAAAAATATGAGGCAAAAATCTTGGCATTCTGTGAAATTCTGGACATTTGAGAGTTATGATCTCAGCCTAGTTCTTCCTTTTCTGCACAGCTGATGTTCTTCAAATTGCTCACTGCTGCACTTAGACTTAGCTATATGGATTGCATCGTCCCAAAGATATAATGACTGACCAACTTCTAAAGCTTCAGGGCATCTTCCACATGGTAAAACAGTCAATCATCTAAAGCTGAGGTGAATAAAAGACAAGTTTGGACATGAAGTCCTTCAGAGCTTTACTGCTGCTGAAGAGTACGTTTCTCTGAGTCTTTTGAGGATCGATGGTTGGCTTGGGCCTTTCTTTGTTGGGCTTGCAAGGTCCCATTAGGGAAAAAGAAAATTACACTTTCCTAAATTTTGTTAATATTTTATTACTTTCTTCTCCAAGAAGGTTATTTTAAAGCTAGGAGTGTTGTTAATTAATGGACCATTTTAATACTGCAATGTTCTTTCAAACAGAGTACTCGTTTCTTTCTGTCAGTTTAAAAGCAGTGTAAACTAACTGAAAGCATATTTTCTATGGAGAAATTGTGTTTATTTTTCCATTGTGGAGCTGCCATAGTATTTCAAAGTGCTTTTTACTGTTTTTTTATTTTTTATTTTTGTCTTATTTAAAAAAGTAATTTTTATGGACTGGTAGTTTTACCAGCATTTACTGCTTGTCTTCAGCGGGAAAGGGGCACCATTTTTGGCTTGATCATGGAACAGACTACTGGTTCCAGTAACAAAAAGAAAAAGTTAAGCAAACAGCCTTTTTCACCACAGCAGGCTAGCAACTTGCCTCAGATACAGGTGGGTGACTCTGCAGTGACCATTTGTTGTACCTCAGACCAGTCATCTTTTAACCAAGATCCCTCTGGTGTAGCACCTTCAGCCACCATGGACCAGCAGTTAACCATATCCTGTGTGGCTGTTGGAGTCCTATCAGTGGGAAAGGATGCAAGACTTTTGTCAGTCCTGACAGAGGAAACAAGAAAGGTTTCTCTGTTGTGTCAGAATGCTGTGCACATCCCTAGGGAAGCAGCTGCTGCCATTAGTAAACCAGTTGTCCCCATTTTTCCTGTCAAAAAGAAACAGAAAACCAAACATGAATCTACCCCTTCATCAAATTTCTTTAGCTAGGAGTAGCTTACTGGGACTGGTTCAGGATTTAATTCAGGCAATTGAGCCACCTTGTAAAGTAGTTTATTGTAAAAGAAAGAGGGATTCCTCTTTTTCTGAAGATATTCAAGATTCTGAATCTAAACAGGAAAATATAGGGATGGATTTAGGTTTTGTCTTCATATTTCTGATTCAGACTCAGAGGAGAGCTCAGTTTCTGATTCTCCTCTGAGTCTGAATCAGAAATTATATATATATGTGTATATATATATATATATATATATATATATATATATATATATATATATATATATATATATATATAGGAGTGCTACAGAATCCTGAAAGCCCAAAATCCTGAAGACCAAAATCCTGAGACCAAAATCTCGAAAGTTCAAAATACTGAAAGCTCCAAATACTGAATACTCAAAATACTGAAAACACACAGGATACCAACACTTACTACATTCCAGCACAAGTACATACAGAAACAAATAAAACACAAACCATATTACTCTTTTCCAAGTACAAGTAGGGCAAGCCCCACTGCACACCCACACCACCTGATACTTAAATATATCAACTCCGAGATTGCACTTAGTGTAGTGAAGTGCAATCTCGGACTTGATATATTTAAGTAGCAGGGGGTGTTGGGGGTGCAGGGGGGCTTGCCTCCCTACATATAATTGAATGGTAATATGATTCTGCATGTACTTGTGCTGGAATATAGTAAGTGTTGGTATCCTGTGTGTTTTGGATTTTGGGCTTTCAGGATTCTGTAGCGCTCCAATATATATATATATATATATATATATATATATATATATATATATATATATATATATATATATATATATATATATATATATATATCTACACTAAAATTAACCACACTCAAAAAATGAATTTAGAGAAGAAATTTTAACTAAGAAATGAACTTTGTGACAATAACAACATTCAAAAAATAGTACATCGCACCAACTCTTGTAGTACTTTAGCACTTTCATCTTATTTATTATCAAGACTTCTTCAGAAAGACATGTTTCATAACCCATGACATGTTTCATATATATATATATATATATATATATATATATATATATATATATATATATATATATATATGGGTCTAGCATTGATGCTCAACGATGCTTTTCACCGAAGGCTTAATGGCCGTACATACTTACGCGAAAGAGCTCTTAACCAAAAAAGTACTTTCACGTATATATGCCTGCAGCCAGAGGGAGTCATGTGGGAATGACTGTTGTGGAGATCGTACTACGGTGCAGGTAAGGGAATTTTTTCCTTTTCCCCACTGTAGTGCGATCTTGGAGTGAGAATATTAAAGTAGGGTGTGTGTGGGGGGCACAGCCCCAACATAGGGGGTGCAGGGGGGCCCCCCTGCATAAACATCTTTTTGTTGTTTTTTTTCTTTTTTTTTTTTTGACGCACTTTAACGAAAGTGCTTTTTCAGTAAAAGCACTTTCATTAAAGTGTGTTCGGTGATGTTGGATTCGGACTGTTGAACCTTCGTTCAACAGTCCTAGATCTATATATATATATATATATATATATATATATATATATATATATATATATATATATATATATATATATTATATATATGGTTTACTCTCAAAATCCTGAACATCAAAATAAATTTGAAAAAATATCAATGCTAAACATTGACAGTCTGCATATTAATTAGCTAATAAGGTCGAAAATACATGCCAATGATATCGAACTCAGCATTTTCGACATCCTCGATTTTTTCCCCACTGCCACTTACCTGCCTGCTTGTCAGCACTACAAATGTATGCAAATTAGTACTGCACATCACTATAAAATACATTTTTGCAGGAGGGCAAGCTCCCCTGCATCCCCCACACCCCCTGTAAATTATATATTCCAACTCTGAGATCACACTACAGTAAACACCAAACATACAGTATACTCTTCTATTTATGATCTCACACATTGTTAGCCATGTCGCAACACTGACAGTGCATTCACTAAATGGATACATCAACCACCGGAAATGCGAATACAGATTTCCAAATGACAATGACTGTTTGACCATTAAACCTACATATATATATATATATATATATATATATATATATATATATATATATATATATATACATACATATATATATATATATATATATAGGTTCATTATGCATGCTAGAGAAGTATGTATAAAAGTGTGCATTGGTCAGCTGGCCTGGTTCTGTGTAATTTCCTGTAGGGCAGGTTATAGCAGGAAAAATGGGATGCAGAAAACCATGATACCTGCCTATATGATGGTCCATTTTTCAGGCACTGAGCAGTATTCAGTCTGGAGAAAAAGGAAAAGAAAAAAATACTTGCTTGAATATTGCTCTATCTTTTCTATATTTTACTGAAGAACTAATTTTCAGGGTTTCTTTTTCCTGAAATACCACTTTTCCCTTACAGACACTATCTGCCATAAAACATATTCACAAGCTAGGTTCAACTTCAGATGTTCTCGCTAGTATGAACATTTTATTTTGCATTGTTTCTATTAAATGTATTAAACTGACTGAAGGAGTGCAGTTACGTTACTGATGCCAATTTTTGTTTTTTACCACAAACAAAAGTATCCCTCACATGGTAGATTTTGAAGGATTACTTATCAGTACATGAAAAGGAAGAGTGTGCCAGGAGAATTCACAAAGCATTATGTAACAGAAAAACCCATTTTTAAACATTGTCAATGTTGCTTAATTTCACGGATGATCACGGGCACATCTTTAGGGTCTACTAGAAGTTCCCATGTGACATTCGTTCATGACATACTTCTTCACTGCTACTATCTCATTTTTGTGAGTCCTCTAACTCCCAGTAACTTTATCTCCCTTAACTAAGCATCCTTCCCAACACCCGGCCTAACTAGGCTATGTAACCCTAGCACAGCACTGATCCTAACACTAAATAGTCCCATTCAATCCCCAAACTAAAGTCCCTGATCATGCCTTAAACTTAAAATCCATTTCTCCCTCTCTGTAGCCAAACTCTTTAATTGCTTTCTAAACCTAAAATGCCTTTCCTCTCCCTAAACCTAAACTCCCCCATCACTCCTTAAATCAAAGACTCCCTTCCCCTCCCTAAACTTAAAGTACCCGATTTCTACCTAAACCTAAAATCCCCCTCTGTCTTCCTCTTCCTGTATACCTAACCCGTGAACACTTCCTTACCTAGCATGCACGTTGTTGTAATTACTGTGCAGTAGCTGCTTTGCTGAACTCCTACTTGAGTTAAGTGCAAACAGCTGTCTGCATGGGCTATATGACTCTCAAGTCCCTGACATTAAGGATCTTGTCTTTGCGCACTTTGAACTCTAGCACTTGTAGCGTTCCCTCATCTTTATTATTATTATTGATGTTTAGTCTGTCCTTAAATACCAGAAGTACTTTCAGTCTGGTCTGCAAAAATAATGACAGTAGCATGTGTGATGGCAGCTGGGATAAAAACCAGGGTCAAGAAAGATATGGACATGGTGAGACTCTAAGAAATAAGCTATTGGAAGCTAGAGAGGCTCATGTTTGCAAGTGCTAACAGACAATAGCCCTGAGTGAGGCAGAGGAAATGTTGCTCCATTACAAGTTTAAAAATATGCAAAGATTTTTCAGTTTCAAGACTTTTATTAATAGAAAATAAATTTATGAACACTTTTATATATAAAATTTTAATAAAATGGTAAGAAAATGTTTGAGAAGTCCCTTCAGACTGTGAGGCCCTAAGCTGCTCATTCACCTTCACCTAAATCTGGAACTGGTCAAGAATCTTTTTAATTGTACACGGACTTCTAGAAAATAACTCAATTTTCCACAAGTGTAGTCCTCAACCCCATAAAATGCACAGTACATTTTTGGATAGTACACCTTTTTACTATAGGAAAAAAAAAAAAAACACCTGAAATGGCAGGCCTAAGAAAAGATCGATAATCCATTTAGCGAACATGGAATTATTTATTTATTATTTATTTAACATTTATTTCACCAGGATAAGTCCAACTGGACATCATGTGTCCTTTGAATTCTGAACAATAATAACAGGAAAAAAAATCAGATTAACAAACTAGGTAACCATACCCCATGCTAAATATGCTAGTTTTCTTTACGAGTTTAAATCCTATCACATCTTATTACACAAAACTATTAAAATCTTTCTAAAGAAAGTTTATCATAGCGTGTATGACATCTGCCTGGCTATACCCATGCTGGTGCCTACTCTGCCATCGATACAGCCTAGTTCTTTTTGTTGTTTAAAATGTTATTCTTCCCCATGAACTATATAGGTAATGAATGCTGATAATAACAGGACACTATCCAGGGGGTTGTAGGTGAAAACTAGTTAATGAAATGCCAAAGCCTAGCTCTAAATTGCTTGACAGACTACAAAAAAAGTTGGGTGCCATACTTCTCAACTGTCCCTAACTGTTAGGGGCACTTCTAGTTTTGGATTGCCATTTTGCTCCATCCCTCCTAAAATTGGACATTTTTAGAAGTTCAAGTTAATCCCAGTAGCATTTCAAATGTGTTCCTAAGTATGGGCATTTTCATTAAATATGTTTTGCTTTGTCCCCAATTCTAGAGGTAAAATTTGAGAGATGTGCAGGCTAAATTTAAATAGGTCAGCAACTCTAATGTTACTTATGTCTGCTGTAGCATGCATTCAGTCCATTGTTCTTATGAATCTCTACTTTTCTTCAGAAATTCATCTCTTGTTTGTCTACCACTCTCACTCAATCCCTTCTTGTGGCTTCATTTTATGCATATTTTTACAATTATCTCAACAGACTTCTCCAACATTTTTTGTTTATTCTAAACTTTTTCCATGATACACACTTTATTCTCATATAAGCAGAAACTAATAGCTAAAAGGGATTCATGGGCCATCAGGATCATCCTAAATGTCCATGACTTTCTGCCTCTCGTCCATCGCAGCTGTGTTCTAACCTTCAATTATTGTATCTCTGTTACTTGTTTGTCTTGCCTTTGTTCCTTAATTAGATATCTTATCTTTAAGAGTGACCAGCACAGGCAGAACTCATATAACAGAACATATATTTTTTCCTACATTTTTCTACTGCTACATCAGAAAAAAAAACATTTTCCTTTCCTTTGCTGTACTTCACTTCAGCCACTTTTGATAGGCAGGGAAGACAGCATCCTCAGCTCAGTATATGTTTTTTCCCAGTGTAAATCAGTTTCAAGACAGATCATTGTATTCTTCCTTTATGCTGCTTAAGTGGGTTGTGTCTCATTTATTGATTATTTAATGAGGCCTTTCCAATGACGCTGTTAGATGTTCATCACCCAGTAAAATATGGGCTTCCTACAACAACCTCTTTATTTACTTTTCCAAAGGAGTGCTGCATTTGTCTGACACTACTTCCTTTATAATATATATATATATATATATATATATATATATATATATATATATATATATATTGTGCTGGTGTACTTTTCCACAAAACATTTTACACATGTGCTTTATATTCAAGGTTCTCATACTTTTCCTAGAGATTATGATAAATTTCTGTCCTAGAATTCCTCTAGCTCATGGCTGGGCAATTTCTGATTATTACTGACATAGTCTAGGACTTTATTGCACGATGGCTCTGTAAATTCTAGATTAAAATATTGATCATAAAATATGTAACCCTTGCTGGTAAAGTCTCAGCAAATCAACTCAGTTGAGAATAATTTGGTTTCTTCATTTCTCCTACTTAAGTGGAGAAAATGTTGACAGCCTGGACACAGCCAAATGACTGCATTTTCTGAAAAGCAGAATATCTTCAGTTATGCAGTGTTATGCAAGGTTAACAATTAAAGGAAATCTCACCTTCTTTGACATCAGATGTATAATTTAAAATAAATGTCTTACTGCACATTTCTCTATCCCATCCAGCCTGGCAGCTAGTACTGGCAACCTCACCTTCAGCAGCATAATAGGTCCCTTAAGATTAGTATTATCAAGTAGTGCAGTAACTGCCCCACCATCACCTAGATTATATAACTGTTTGTCTGATAAGATAAAGTTGAAGTGATAAGGCTGTCACCTACTCTGTACTTCTTTTTTATATATTAATGGACACAGTAAAAAGAAAAAGTTACAGAAATAAGAAGAAAACACTTTCCAATTAGAAAAATACCCGCGGTGGTGGTGCTGCGGTAGCATTGTCACCTCACAGTAAGACGCTGTCCAGTTCGATTCTCAGCTAGAGCATCTTCTGCGTGGAGGCATGCGTGAATGGGTGTACCTTCGTTGAAGGTTGTGCATCAGGGCTGGTAACTCGGCACATAAAAATCAACTACCAATCATTAGCGGACCGGAGTTCCGCTGTGGCAACCCCTAACCGGGAAAAGCCGAAAGACACAGCAACAGGCTAGTTGTCATATAGCTTATCATTTGCTCTTTTCTCTTGTTTTAACTACTGTTGTTAGCTTAACAAAGTTGTTGAAGTAGTGGTAAGACATAATTACTAGTGCATTAAGATTTTTTGCTTTCTATTAAATATTTAAAGAACATGCAAATTCAAGTTCTCCATGTACCAAGCTTGACTGTGTATTGTTGTTATTATTAATTTTTACTCTACTTAAATTTCTGTTTTGGTTATTAATTCTGGTTTCCATATTTATGGAACTTGCATGTTGGTTTATTTATAATAATCTGATTAAATGGTAACCAAGCAATTTGTGCCTGCATGCAAATGGGAAATTCTGACCTATATCATATGCCATGTAATTTTTTAGTACTGTCCTCATTGTGTAGTATTATAGTGTACAAAGCTATTACTCCCTTGTTGTGATGACCCTAAAAATCAAACTGTCAGTAGGCACTTTAATTCTTTGTTAGATTCTTTTCTTTGAATGATACCTGTTAGTACTGCTATGAAACACAGCAGACATAGAATATGTACTTGGTCTGCAAAACTATGCTGTTATTAGTCTGTTATAACATTTGTACTCTAGAACTAAAGGGGATATTCAGATTTTGCAGACAGGGCACTATTGTGCCATACAGATTGCTTCTAAAGAAATACAGTTTACTATGTTTTGTTTACTGTGGATTACTTAGCATAAAATATTCAAGGCCCATATTCATCATCTGTAAAAATTTTCTGAGGCAGCCCATGACCTCTTGCCTTTTGCATTGTCTAATCTTATGAAAAATCCATGGTTTGGTAATAAAACAGAAGTAATGTTTTGAGTGCTAATATAACACCCTGACATAATTGTCCCACAAACTATATTCCTGGTGTCTGTCACTGTGCATCCCTACCTTGATTCAATCCATCACTTCCATAAGGGGGTAAAACATGCAGAAAATAAATTGCTTCTCAGCGGGCGACTCATTTAACCCAGCAGTGAAAAACAACATGACTATGTAAATACAGGATATATTACTTGCAGGTTTGCTGCTATTACAGATTCTTTTGGTGGTCGAGAGCTTAAAATTGGATTGTCCACCTGTAGGGGAAATACAGTCAGGAATGTGTACTTTCCAAACACAGAACAAGTCACTGGAGCTTGTTTAGGCTGCCTTTGGTGAACAGTAAGACCACTCAGGGCTGTGTGGTGCATGATGCAGTAATGGGGATAGGAAGTGCACTACACTCTAAATATATAGGGGGCTTAATGGAAAAAATAATAACTTTGTCTGGAAAGGATGGTATACACAACTGGTCACCAATGTGGTTTCTTTATAACTTGAAAAGATGCTATATAACATCAAAAGACATTAAAAAACGGGTTTTAGGCTTTAGGAAAATCATAAGGAATGTGACAGCCTATTCCAGATGTCACTTGGATCATTACTTATTTGGGGTCCAGACTCAGGTATTGAGATAGCTAATTACTTATGACTTTTGGGAAGAAAATATATTTTTTAACTTTAGCAACTTTGATCAACTAATTTTACTGAACCCATTTGATCCATTTGCTTATGCTGCTCTACCTAAAGTAAACCCCTGCATTTTCCTTTGGGAGCTTTCCCTTTTTACGGCATAATACCTTATTGGTAACTTCTTCTTCCAGGTAGTAGAAGGTAAGAATTCATTTGTAATTGCTCAGCACTTAAGGCATTATGGACTTAACCAATACCTTCCCCTGCACAATTTTGGGTGATGACGTGTTATGTACAGTATGATATTCTTAATGTAGCACCATGACAGAATCCCCAGATTTCCTTTTCTGTGATGGATGACATGCCATCATGTGATCACATCCATGTCCCCTGGCTGGTTCTTTCCACACTCAACCTGCAACCTGAACAAGAGCTACTGGTTCCATAGTTGATACTTTTTCCTTTTGTGCTGTAAAACTTTTTTTTTTTTATTATTATTTGCTAATTCAGGGAATGTAAATGTTCTTTTTAACTGATATTCATAATTCATATATCCATGCCATTTACTAAATAACAATATTCTGAGCAATCTTTAGAATTCTAATGTCTTTTTTATAAGCTTGCATCCAGATATCAGAAGCAAGTCAAATGTGGATTCATCGGGAATTTATAAACTATTTCATTGCATTGCCTTCCTTGATGGTCAACATAGCCACTGCTTCAAATACCGTGACTGCTACAACAGAGGTGGCTGACCAGTAATACAGCTAGAGCCCCTTCTTCTGTGTCCCACTTTAATCGATCACATCTCAATGTGAAATTAGTGCTAACATTAGGTAATCCCAAGTGCATAACCTTTCTTCATATTAAAATAAAGATGATTTTATGGAAAGACCAGCCATTTTTGGTGCTTCATCACTATTCCTTTCATTATTAAGTACCTTTAATATCTTGATAGCACCTACATATTCAAAAATAATGCTGTTATTCCTAATTAGGATATTAGATGAAAAATTTTACTGAAGTAAATTAGACAATGATATTTCTCAGAACCTGCCAGGTTTTAAGTGTCACATCTACAGTTTTTAGCATAGCTGCCATATAAGCCAGCTAGCTATCTATGTAGATTACAGGGGTACTGTTTAAACACTTTGCATTTTAACTTTTTATACATTAAACATGTGACATATCTCTTTTTCATTCAGATTTTATTATCATATCATAACGCAAAACAAAACAAACATACACATGGTACTACTGTCATGTGTAACCCAAACAATATATAACACAACTCATCATGTTCAGGCATTTACTAAAGTTATATCCCAAGTGAGTATAAAAAGCTTCTGACACATTTTAGAGTCATCAAACACATCTAAAGTCAACATGCATAGTATAAACATGCAAGGCTAGTCACCTTATTGTTTATATAGGTAGAGAGAGAGCTCTCTGCCTACCAGAACCTGCCCCCCCAAAAAAAAATTGAGTGTGTTGCTTGATACTCAAGCTAGTTGTTAATGCAGAAAATGTACTCCATTACCCCTGCTGCATATTGGGTTACATTCTCAGAAAATATTTTATTTTATTTTTATTTTACATTTGTTGACCAGAATAGTCCAACTGGATGCATGTCCATTTTCAGCAGAGGCCCGGGGAAAAAAGCTCCAAGGTAAGCAAATACAACATTACATATTACAAATAGAATATTTACAGTGATTACATAAGTAAGCAATTTAAACAAGTTCCACAGGTTAGAGTAAATCCCAAGTGTAAATCAGGATTAAATTACACAGTTAAGCTGATTAACAGATTTTTACACTTTCTAGAGGTGAGTTAGCCAGGCTTGCTACATTGACATAGCCAGTTAAGTGTCAAATGTTGTATGAATCTTATTTTGAATTGACCTAGGGTGGAAAGTAAAGTAATATCAGCTAGAAGAGAGTTTCAGGATCTACCTACAGAGTTTGCAAAGAGAAAGTCACCGGTTGCATTATTAATTTTGCTAGTCTGAATTAGTAGACTGTTAGAGGATCGAAGCAGTCTAGGATTGTTATAAGGGGTGATAATATTTTTAAGTGCAGAAGTATTGTCCGGATTTTATAGGCCATAATCAGTTGGTTATATTGGATTAGGCTGGGTAGTTCAAGCCACCCAAGCTGGTTTAGATTGATACAATGATGTGTCCTGAAAGGCAGCCCAGTGGCAAACCTGGCAATGTGGTTGCAGCAGATTGAGAGTTTAAGGACAGTCTTTTTTAAATTAGAGACTAGAGGGGATGCATACAGAAGAGTTGAAAGAAGGTGAGAGCGAGCTATGGCAATTTTAGCTGGAGGGGTTAGGAAGGCTTTTATTCTGTAAAGTGACCCTAGTTTTTATTCATGGTTTTGATAGATCGATTAGCATGTAGGCCAAATTTTAGATTGTTATCTATAATGACACCTAATAGTTTTGTAGAGGGCACACCACACCAGTGTTCGAGAGAGAAACTGCTTTATTGCACACAAAGATGACTGAGCGCTTTCACCTGCACATCCCAGGCTTTATCAGAATCATCATACAAAACATCACTTCCTTTTTATATTAAAATCCTATGACATCACAAATAGCTAATTGACTGCTGCCTAAATTAAAATAAGTATTGAACACCAAGAACCATTGAATTAATTAAAATGCCACTAAAAATCACATAATTAGCTCAACTGTTGATCACACACCAAATATAAAACCAAAATACAGCGGTAAGCAAATTGTGTTTAAACCTTCTTTTCTGACATCTAGATGTTAGTAGACCTCTGCTTCAAAAGTGGGGCAATAGAAATTACATTAATACCTGAACATTTTTTGGCATTCAGTCTCAATTGCCACCTTGTTTCACACAACTCAAGAGCAGTTTTAAAATTACCACCCCTTTCATCCATTTCAACTCTATCAGTTATAAATAACAAAAATCTTTTGAAGTTTAAACAACATACTGAATGATTGTACGATGCACTACTATTTTTCTTGTTTTTGATGTCCCTCACATGCTCGGCAATTCTATCCTTTAATCTACATATGGGTTTCCCCATGTAGAATGCCGAACATGTACTACAAGTTGCTATATAAACAATATTTGTTGTAGTGCAAGTACCCCTTCCTGGACATTTAAGGGTTTGATGATAGCCCTCAACAGCCACATAAGGACCATCACTGATATATTTACAGTGGTTACAACAACCACATTTATACATCCGGGACCTATAACAACCCTTAGATCCTGCAGTGTTCCTTTCCAAAATATCCTTTAAATTCCTACTTCTACTGTACACAATGTGTGGTTTGTCTCCCAATTTTTGTTTGAGTTCTGTGTCAAAACTACTGTCCCAAGCAAGGTTCAAAGTAGTTAATAACTGGAGACAGTCCTGGTTATAGTTCAACACCATAACCTTGTTCCTCTTGACAGGTCACATTACATCATTAATTGGGCTAACCTCACCAGACAGAATAGGACAAAAAACAGTAGATCTTTTACTACATATCTCCTTAATCTTCAATAAAATTTTTAGGGGGTAACCCCTGTTCATAAACATCCTAGTGAGCGGGTATATTTCATTCCTAAAGTCACTGTTGTCACTAATCAACCTTGAATATCTACACATCTGACCCTTTACTACACCCCATTTCTGATGGGGGGGTGACAACTATCAAAGTGTAACACTCCATTGGAATGGGTCGGTTTCCTGTAAATAGTGGAACTCAACAATCCATCTTTTTTTCCTCAAAAGAATGTCTAAATAATCAATCTTATTGGTGTTAATTCTGTGGTAAAGGATAAAACAGTTTGTTCTGTTATTCAAAAACAACAAGAATTCATCAGTTTCTGTTTCAGTCCCATCCATAAGACCAAAATATCATCCAAAAATCTCAGGTATTTAAGGATTTTGGACATAAACCTAGATTTAAAAACTAACCTATTCTCCCAGTCTAACAAATCCAGGTTTGCAATAACAGGGGCACATTTCACCCCTAATGCAACTCCTGTAACTTGACGATAATATTCGCCTTCAAAAAATAGGAAATTATTCTCCAGCACAATTTCCATCAACCTGGTTAAGAAATTAATTAGGTAAAATACCAGAGGCAAAAAGGCACTTCTCAAACGCTTTAATCCCTTCATCATGGGGAATCACAGAAAAAAAGGTTGACCACATCTATAGCCAAAAAAAATCACATTATCTAAAGGGCCCACGTCTCGTAACATCTTGAGACAATGCCACGAGTCCCTGAGAATGGGATCAGTATTTATAGCAATAGATTTAGTATGGTGGTCAATATAGGCAGCTAATGGTTCCATCTTAGATCCCCTAGCTGCCACAATAGGTCATCATAGGTCTAACATCATTTAAAACAAAAACCTCATTGCCTACATTTTCATTGTGTGAAACTTCAACACAATCATTATTGTGCACATTGTTAACATATACATTCCTAGTGGAGTAGTCCCTCATGTCCCATTTTAATTTAACCTGTTTTTTGCCACGTTGTCCTTGACAAACTTTTCCAAGTCGGCCAAAATCTTATTGTATTTGTCCTTATACTAAAAAAACAAAAGATCACTGGTAATGCTAGAATTGAACGTGAAAATATTTTTCCTAAGTTTGTACAATTTAGTGTCATTGTCCCAGTCCAGTGTTATTGTGCAAGTCCACAAGTTCTTTAAAGGCTGATGACCCGTCAACAATCCCTTTAGGTAATTTCCACAGACAGAGCCCCTTCGGTACTTACTTCGACCTTAAGGACTCAGTCAAAAAGGCATTGTCGAGCTGCAACCCATGGTACTTCCAACATAATTTCTCAAAGAACCCAACTGTGTGTTTAATGACCCAAAACTAACATCTTCCTGGCCAGATGCAACGAAGTTCAAAATTGGAGCTGTGAACCAATCGATAAGCCCCACTGATTTGGGTGGAACAGGCACGTTGTCTAATTGGTTAGAAACCCCTTCAACCACAGCAGGGGTGTGTACAATAGGTAAATCTAAGTCCTGTGTTGCCGATAACCCCTTGGATCCCTCCAAGGTGTTCGTGTTCACTGGAACAACAGCCAAATGAGCCATGAGCCTCACATGTTCGGCAATTCATTTCTAATGGGGGGGGGGGGTGAAAACTATCAAAGTGTAACAACCCATTGGAACTGGTCTGTTTCCTGTAAATAGTGGAAATTAACAATCCATCTTTTTTCCTTTTTTATTCATGCAGTGTTCTATTTTTCTGTACTACATCTTCAAATTTACCTGTTAAGTCAGACAATGCCTGGCACAGTCTTTCTACAGAATTACTGTGTGTGCGTGTGTGTGTGTGTGTGTGTGTGTGTGTGTGTGTGTGTGTGTGTGTGTGTGTGTGTGTGTGTGTGTGTGCGCGCACAGGCATGCGTGCAACAGTGCACCCACATGTTGAATCTGACTGCTATGTTAGAGTGACTATTTTCTGTTATTATGGGAACTGCTGTTGTTTCTTTTTATTCCCTTCATGTTGTTTACTTCCTGTCCTTTCCTATGCTAATTCATTCCACTGTTTTGGGGTTTAGTTATTCACTTTCACTGAGAGGTTATTTTTTATCTTTTTGGTATCTTTTATTTTTCCTAATCGGGTGATTAACTTGAGTTTAATTTTAGCTTATTTTACTGCTTTAAAGTTTGTTTAATCTGTGTTGCAATCTTGATGTATATTTTGTTCTTGTATTTTATACAGACTTAGTAATGTATTTGATTTTGGATCTGTATTTCTGGTGTTTGATGTTTTTTCTGGTTTTATTTGTTATTTATTTAAATATTTACTAACATATTTGTTTATTTTAGAGTATGTAAGTGTTTGATAGTTTTCCTTGCTAAGTAACTTTATTCAAGATGGTGGCAGTTTGTTGGATTTTGTAGTCTGTGAGGAAGTAGGGTGCAGCGGCTGAATGTGAAGTCTAAATGGCCTGCATTATCTTTCTTCTATGCGCAGAGCAGATTTGATGCACACCTAGCTAGCAACCTGATCTGTCAGTTTTTCTTGCCTGTTTTAAAAGATGTGATATTTTCACTTTGCATGTTTGATCACTCTGGCTTTGTCCTTATGAGACATCTCTGGGATTCACCAGAATTTGTGGTTATATCACAATATAACTTTTTTAAGGAACATTCTGTTTACAGACCTGTGATACTTCTGCACATGATGTACCTGTTTTTAGAGGTATATCCCTATTTTTTAGTTTGATTTCCTCCCTTCCTACAATTTTCTGAACTCCTCCTTCTTTCATAAAATGGACATTTTGAAGCTGTCTAGTACACAGGAAACCACTCTACATGACCAACATACTAGGGGCATGTAGAAGCAAAAATACTTCACCTTGTGGGATACAATTTTGCAAAACAGTTCATTAAAGTGAGCAGATTTTACACTGCCTCTCTTTAACAAAGTGCATGCATTTCCCATTATTTTTGTCACTGTGTTTTTAAACATGTTTTGGAGTAGCATCCACGTTCCTGCTTGAAGGAGGAAGAGTTATGCACTATTTGGTATTTAAAGTTTATGCTAATTATATTTCAAAATTTTTGAATGGTTATATCTACTTCTCAAGGACCTTTGTATCTATTTTCAATATCTGCAGGTTAAGAGATACGTAATGCACACACTGACCATGTATTATTACTATAACACTCTACACAGCTTGATCTATATTCAGTTATGCTTTCCTTTTGTAATCCTCTTTTGATGATATTCTTTCAGCAGTTTGTTGAAGATACATATCCAAATTACTGACATCAGAGGCCAGTGACATTATTCATTTACTTTTATGTTTTAGCTGTGGAGTTTATATATATAACCTCAAGTACTGGGAGGATTCTGTCACATAAAAGGCAATGGGGGAGGGAAAAAATGTTTTTTGGGTGTTTTTATTTATTTATGCACTACATTTTAATTTAAAGAAATGACAAAATACAACTTTTCATACAATGCTTCAAATAAACATAAGTGAAGTCTCTACAGACACCGCCTCCATTTCCAGTGGATTAGTTACACTTTTTACTCTACACTCTAATCAATACATAGCTTTTCCTTCCGCCTATCTCCTAATCCTATTGCTAGCAACTTACTAGGATTGTTCCCCTCCACTACATGCTTTGACCGAGTCATGCCTGCCTAATACTCTAACTTTACTGGTCACATATACTCCAGCTGCAGTCTGCTCCACTTAGAACCTTCTCACCTCATCAGATTCATGCTCCCTTTCTTGCAGGAATATATTTGCACCATTCAAGTCATGTTCCACTAAACCATCCATTCCCACCTTTTTTATACTCAGAATTTTTGTTGTGCTTGTGTATATGACCTTCACCCCATCCCATTCTTCCTCAGTACTAGAAGATAATGTCCCAGCAACTTCTGATCAGCCATCTTTGTTATCCACTAGTATCTCCTTTATCTGACTACTGTTATAGATGAAGTAAATCCCTCAAGCACGTCCTCTATAGTTTATCAAGATGCTGGTACATACCCCAACTTGAGGCCATATGTGAACCGCCATTTTCCTTGAGCTATGTGGCCTTTGCAAAGGAGAAGCTATCTCCTGCCCATTAGCCCAAATGCAATTAATTCTATCTATAAAGAACAGATTGTTGATTTTGCTGCCATCATTTGTAGGACTGCAGAAAAATCCAACCTAGTCAGTATAAGTAAATAGACAGCACCCAATTAAACTCCACCCACTCCAAAATACTCTCAAAAACTTACTGAGTTCAATCAGATTAGATTTAATGTATAGTCCCCTCCTTAACAGTTCCTTCTGAAAAGAGGTTTGTCACTTGAGATGCTATGATATTCAACTAAGCAAGCCCACAGCATTGAGAATTAAATGTGTTTTATTTTTGTTCTGTAATATTTTTAAATTCTGGTAACAAAACCATAACATCGCCATCTTCTAGCTGGCAGATTATAGATATATCGTAAATAAGACTCTTACATTATGTAAACACTGTTAAGCTCCACATTCCCACCTGCTAAGTTATACGAAATGCAATAAATCACTGATTATGAAACAATGCAATGAACAAGGAATACTAGTTTAAGCCATAGCTATAGCTGCTTTTTTTTTTCTACAAAACAGCCTCTCCACTTTTCTCTTTTGATTACCCCAGACAGTCCTCCCGTTCCAAATGCAGACAAACACAACCTACATGGAAGTCAAATCCACTAAGCAGCAAATCTCCCCATCCTTATCTTCCAACTTATGTCAAAATTAGTCTCAGCTACTCATATGCAGTTTGGCAAAGAACCCCACTCTAAATTTGTCTCCCTACATAAGGAAGTACATCACTTAAGTCGTCCTTCCATTCTTAACATTTCATGCTCACTACAACATCATTCAGACATAGCTATGTTTATTTTCTCAAGGACTCCCAAATCTGCTGTCAATCTACTATCCTTTCAGCTATCTTCCTGTATGAATCTGTAGTAGCTTTTAGCCCACATGCTGTCCTGGGACTGGAGCATCATGTTGCAAACACTTCTCAGATGTAGTATGTAGCTCAGCTCTCATATTAAAGAAAAGACAACCAGATACTTGACAGAAAAGTTCCCTTGTTGTATACACGTCAGACACCTATAGCAAGTCCGATCCCCATTCATAAGAGCTTGGCAAAAAAAAAAAAAAAAAATACCTGGCATTAAGACTCAACACTTCTTACTCTAAGAGCTTCCCCTATCTTATCACTTGCAATATTCTCCTTTGACATTATTTCACAAACTCTACATACCTATCAGTCCTTAAACAATAGATATTGTACGTGTCTCCAAAAACAAAAGGTGAATCTTCCCTGAACAACTTGAGCAACTGCTTCCCTGTGTTTAAGAAGGTTTTCATTTAGAAAAAAACAAAATAAAATAACAGCAACCCTTGTTCTCAGTACAGAATTCAGCCAACTGAAACTCTGATGCACCTCACTGATGGTTAAAGTTAGCCCTATCAAGTATGCCCTGCGTCAAGTCCCATGTGTAGAGAATGACATCCCCCCTAAAAAAAACTAGCACTAGAATTCTGAGGCCAGTAAACATCCTCATGAGATGAAATCTAGGCATTATAGTCAAAAACATAAAATAACATTTCAAAACAAATGTCTTTCACCTGTTAAACTGGTTTGGAAATATTAAAGTCAAAGCTTTAGTGACATCCATTGCCATGAAGTATTTCTCCTTGGCATTCGGAGCCAACAGCATTAGGTGATGCTGTACAGTCTTTGATTTAAATCTTATGTTGAAGAGTTTCTGATGTGTTTCTCTGTTCGTCTTGTGCTCTCTATCCTGTAGTAAGGAGATTATCAAACATTAAAATATTGTCTGTTGCCAGTGTACTATTTTTAGTTCCTTGGCTTCAGCAATGATTTGATCTTTCTCTCTAAAGTTACTAGTATAAGTAGAGGTGCAGCCAGCTCATCTGTTGCCAGTGCTGCTCCCCAGTCTAGCTCTGCTCAACACTAAGTAGAGGAGCAAAAAAACATCTAGTCTGCAAACCTCCCTTATCCTTATAGATGTGTCCTAGGTCCCCTGTGTCCCGACTTGATGTTTACATGAGGAGTCAAAAAAAATGGATATGCAGATCATGCCCATTAACACCTTATGCCTGTGGCGGTTGCCCCCTTTGCCTCAACCTAGCTATACTTCTGAGTATAAACATAATGTCCTTTAGGTGCTGACCAGGTGTTAACACACTGTCTCTTCTATCAAATATGGCAATCCAGAGGGGAAGAGCCCAGCAAGGTATCAGCAGAAACCACTGAGTAAACTAGCAAAGTTTCTAGGCTTGTTCTCTTTTGAAGAGCATAATATGGCATGTTTTTTAGACTAATTATTTAGAAATATTCTACCTCACAGTTAGCATATTCATCATCTTATTCAGCTCTGAGCACTCAGACTTTTGCTTCAGAACCCTTAGCTGCAGGAATTATCACTTAACTTACATGCTTTGTAGTCTTCCAGTAATCCTACCTGAAGTAAATTACATTGTGCTACATCTCTGGCTAATCCTAGAAAGATGTTCTTAATATATAGCCCTATAATGAACAACCTACTTCTGTTTCACTTGTGCATAGCTGGGAATAGGATCTTCATGCTCCCTGGATTCATCAGATAGACTTTTATACTTAGTTTTCTTTTAATGGTTCTGGCCATGAGGAAATGATTTCAGGTTCTGTAGTCTACATATGCATACTATAACTTTTGTATCTTTAATGCGTTTGTCATAAAAAGGTGTTGCTAGCATCCACTGGCCATAAATAGGACATGAAACATAATGTTGTCTTCTTCTAAATTGTTTTTCATAATCTGCTCTCTAACAATTTAATGCTAGACAATGTTAAGATGAAACCCTGGTCAGCAACCAAGTATAATGAAAGAAGGTGTACCCCTTCTGAAACCATCAATTTTTTTATAGGGGAGGGATAAAAATTATGTGTATAGTGACATTTGGAGAGTTGTGTACATTTTCAAACATTAGGCATGTGGGAAAGAAAACAGCACAGGGCCTGGGAAGACAATATAATTAAATGGAAACACCACTCACTCATCATTTACTTAAATATCAAGTTCAAATCATGAAGCTTATTATCTGTCTCCTAGATAACAAATTTAGTTTCTACAGTTGTTATGATATGATACAGCTGAACATACTGTGTCATTCCATTATCTGCATTTCCATTCACCCATCATATTAAGGGCTATTAATTTATTGCTACCACTTCATCTTACAGGTTTATAGGTATATAGGTTAATACTAGGCTATTGATCAAGACGACCATTTATAGCCTACCCACAATGTCACAAACTATAGGTACCCATTAACATGGCTAATTTATTTCAAGATTTGACCCCTTTCCATGAGAGCCTGAGGGGCCATACCTAGGGTACATTTACAATTGTCCATGCATTTATCAAGGTTACTATTAATGATGAACAGTTAACTACTTTGTTTTATACCCAATGGAAGTCAACTCCATAAAAAGGAGATCCTCTGTGATATATATCAATCTCACAAGCAGGTCCTAATTATTTTCATTGAAAGTTAAGATCAATTGAACCAACTTTCAAAGGATGTCACCTACGTCATAGGTGCATGGGTGCCTAGCTTTGCCTAAAGATACAATGTTGCATTTCATGGCATTTCGTTTTAAGCCATGGTTCATACACCATTTATTAGTGCATTTTAGTCCCTCCTAAAGATTTTGGAAGTCAGATGAGGAGTTAATGACAACTCCAAGTTTGCAATTATATTTGATATCAGAGAAGTAAATACCAAAGAGAAGTGGTCCTAAAACCAATCCATGGGGAGCGTCACTGGTAACAACTCTTTTGAAGAAAGCATGCCTTTCACAGTAATATATTGGATTCTGTCCATTATTCAGTTTGCTATCACAGTGAGTGATATAGAGGTTTACATTTAGTTTGATTAGCTTATCAATAATGCCAGAATGTATGATAGTAGTACATACCTTGATTAGGTCCAGGTAGGCAGTTTGAATCAATCTGCATGAGTCTAATGCATCAGTAACTTGCACAAAGAAACCCACCAGCTTCAGGTGGCAGGATGTGCTTTTAACAAACCCAAATTGACTTGATTTCAGGGCTTTCAGATTGCATATGTCCTTGCTAATATGTTTCATAATGATGTATTCCAATAGTTAGGAGATAAGGCTGGTAAGACTTTTAGGTCTCCTGGATCAGTAGAGGATCCCTCTTGTGGAGCAGAATGATGACCACAGTTCTCCATTCTTCTGGCATGAAATTAGTGGAGAAGCTGAAGATGAATAGGTTTGGTAGGGAATATACCAAACAGTGTTTGAAGCTGACAAGAAGGCAGCCTGGCACATTATCAGGACCCATGTAGCTAGTGTTCTGGCTTTGTAGAAAGCATTCAGAACTTGCTCAAAGGCAATTGCAGGGGTCATTTTGGCATACTAATCAGATGGAGAGGTTAGGGAGAGATATAGAAATAAAGATAGAGTTCAATCTGTCTTCTAATATTTTGGCTATACCCTCAGGGATGAAAGAGTGTTGTTGTGTATCATCTGTCAGCATTGCTGGGCATTATCTCCAAGGTTTCTGATGTAGCTAAGGAAGACTTTGTGGTTGTCCTTAGCAGAGGTATCAATTTTCAGTTCTTTCTTTTAGAGGATTTTATTTTATTTCTGAGTTCTTTGTTGATCTTTTTCAGTTTGCCTCTAGATGATGGGGAATTCAGTTTGCTTTTACAACTATGACTTTCTTCCTCTCATTGTATAGTTTGCTTATACTATGATTCCACCACAGGGGTGTATTCTTGAATTTAGTTTTGTATTTATGTCTTACGGAGACAGATGTCTTGATGCATGATTTGAGGTGGGTGTAAAAGTATCCACTAATGTGGCAGTGTGTGAGATGGAGGTCACTGAGTTGGGAAGTGCACTTAAAATTTCATGAGCTCATCAGTTAACTGGATTAGGTTTTCCTTAGAGTAGTCTCTAAATACAGAAGAGTTTTGTGGTAAGTAAGGTTTTACCCTCAAAGTGAGTGCTACCAAATGGTGAGCAGGCAAATTTGACCATTGATGGGATAAATGTAGAAAATGTGACTACATTGGTGATAACCAGGTCCAGTATTTTTGACTCATTTGGGGCTTGAGCAATTTGGTCTAGGGAGCTGGCATGGTTTCCCAGTTAATAGAAGGGTAGTTATAGAATCCCAAGAGAATAATGTTAGGCTGGATGGGGGGGTCAATTTGTTTAGATATGGCTTGTGGGTTACAGGTTACATGGAGAGAGTTTGGTTCATTGGCTGTAATATGGTACAGAGTTCTGCTTACCATGAAAAGACTTGGATCAGTTCAAGGTCATTGTCCTGGCTTACAAATCTGGAAGTGAGATGGCTTCTTAGGAATGCAAACACCCTACAAAATGCCATCATTTTCTGTGCTGGGTCTGAAAGAGGGGGAGGCATTGAACCCCTTTATTTTGGGAGTGCTATCATTGCTCTGAAAACACATTTCAGTAACTATGCGTGCATATATATATTTTTATGAGTTTGGAATGCTTGTAAGGAGTGCAACATTTTGTTTTGGTTTCCAGCACTGAGAAGTACTATATTTATATAGTTCGGATTTTGATTGTCTGTGTAGGTATGTGTCAAGTCATTCACTTTTATGTGTGGAATGGCCATGTCATATGGCTGCTTAGGATGAAGGCTCTTGAGGACCATAGTGACCCTGTGAATCCTGACAACTGAGGGACAGGCAACCATTGCTCTATTCTTTCTCAGCTGCTGAGTGTTGTATGTGTATGTCTGACTATGGAGTCACCTATGTCTAAGATGTGACTAGATGTAGTATCGCAGACTTGCTGCCTTAAGGGCATTGCCTGCCAGTTGAGTGACCTCTTTTTTGTTGTGCTTTCTGTAGTATCTGTGTATGTCATTTGCCAGTTAATGTGATACTTAGTGTTCTGTATTCCAAATCTTTATCTAGGAGGCCTTTGTGGATTAGGCAGGGACTTTTTTACATACCTCACTGTAAGAAGGGTTATTTGTTTCTCTACGACATGGTGGGCATGGTCGTGCAAGGTGAGTGTCTGACCTGAAAACATACTGGTTACAATCTGCAGTCTTTGAAGGGAGGTTGGCCTTCAGAGTTAGTAGATAGCTGTACCTCTTCATATGGAATCCTTTATAGTGAGAACCAAACAGTCGTCAGTGAGTATGAGGCTGTTCTTGCACTGTCTCAGTGTTCCTATTGCTGTCAGGCTGGCAACAGGTAGAGATGTAAACTGTGACTTCATGATATAGTCTCTGGTGAAATAAAGATAACTAATGAGTGTTAAGGAAATCAGATTTTAGGAAGAATCCATATACTAGAACACTAGTATAAACAACAAAGCAAAGCATCAGAGTTACAATTATCTACATACAGTTTAAAGAAATTAAGGATACAAAGATCAGTAAAAGTGCAGCAACAACTAACATATGTGAAACAGTGACTATCAACTTGTCTTTGTGCCAAAACAACACCTTAGTACACCTGATTTGGCTCAGCTACCACCTGAACAGGTAATTACAGTGATGGGGCAATCAGTAGTCTACATCTATGACTGGACTCTGGTTCAGAAAGCATGCATCAGACAACAAACGATGAGTGCAAAAGACAGTAAAAGTAACTGCAGTAAGTAATGGTTTGTTGAAGACATTGACTGCAAACTGGCTTAGGTGCCACAGTTGCAGTTTTCTCGCACATTTACAGAACACATCAAGATTTAGACTTGGGCTAGAATGCCATAGATGGCAAAAGTAGTGAAAGAAAAATAGAGAATTTGGTTTACAGCAAGAGGAAATTCAACCCTGTGTGATATGACTCTTTACAAGTGCACTTAGGTCCACACAACTGCATTCATGCATCCAGAACTGTCCACACCTGTCCTTAATCATTTGCAGGAGACCACAGGAGTCTGTGGGCATCCCCAGTTGGATGTTGACCATTTCATACAGCACATACTTATTCAGTATCAGAGAAGACACAACTTAATTTTTTTTTCACAGAATCAGACTGTCCAAACACTTGGAACTGCAGTAAAGAGTTCGGAGCAATATGAAGCATTTAACAGATGGGGGTAGGGATTGTTTTTGTGGCCAAGCCCAGTTAGTTATTTACATACATTTTTATATAGTTACAGCCCAGCAGAATAGAGTGATGATGTCCACAGACACCTTGTGTTTAGGGAACAAGCCAAGGCATACAGGTAACTTAAGCAACACACTGCCCTTGCAATTAGCAGCACATTTAACCCAGAACAATACCCCCCCCTACTCTCACCAGGACATAACTTGCTAAACCATTTCTAAGTTCAGAAATCCACGAAGCACAAAGAATACAGAAGAGTATTTAAATCAGCACTAGCACACTCAGATTTGAGTGCAAAACCAGAAACTTGCACTTTCAGATGTAATGGGTTCTTATGTATTCTCAGCTCATTTTATTCTTACTTATGCTAATTATTAGAGCTGCTCATTTTACCTCATAGCAAAGTGTACCTCTTTTGTGCTGTCTCCACTTCTGATACCTTGCATTCATCGGTTCATAGGTATGTCCTACGTCGTTGATGAAGATGGATGGTTATTAGGAGTCTGGTTACTGCAATTTGCCTAATTTCCCCTGACAATAATGGATTGAGTGACTAGACTCAGGATGAATTTATAGTTTTCCATCCTCTTTAAATAAACTATCTTCTTACAGTGAGATATATGCCACTTCCTGATCTAATTTGTGTAATTCATAAGAGTGAAAGACAATGTAAAACTGACCATATTTCCCTGCATAGATAGAAGGTAATATTCCCCTAATTCCAATGCAATGGCAAGAATAGCTTACATTATGAAAAACTTTTCCACAACAGTTATTAACACTAAATTTCACACTGTCAATGGAACAACAGGAAGCACACTCACCATTGGTGCTGGAAGACCAGAAGGCTGTGGGTTCTATTCCCACTCCAGGTGATTGGATTACTGATACTACTGCGCAGCATTCCTGAGTGCATCAGCCTTTGAATGAGATGGTAAACACAGGTCTCATATGCTTGAGTTGATGGTAGCTCATGTGGATGTAAAAAAAAAACCCTAGCACTTATTGTAAAGACTCAGGAAGTTTCCAATGCCAAAGCCAAACTATCCCCTGTAGTTGAAATACCTCCCTGCATCTTCACTGAAAAGTGGCCACTAGCTTATGGTGAGTAACCTGGTCAAAAAAGGGTAAATAAAAAAAACTAATCACTTTTGCTAAAAGAAAATGCCATAGTCCTCTTTGCCCTGAAACTACATAAAAACTCAAAAGGTAAAAAAATATTGCAAAGTCACTTTTTCGAGAAGGTGCAACAACTTAATTTAGGAATCATTATTAGTATTATTACAAATGATTACGCACAGTACAGTACTCATTCTTGTCAGAGTATCAGTGATTTGGGAAACTAACAAACAGAAAGCAGGTAAGTATTTGCCAAACATACTGCTGGCAACATAAAACAGAGGACTTGTAAGATCAGCCTTCCTAAAGCCACTAGTTATAGGTTCATAGGTTCATAGGTTCATTCTAGGCTATCTGCCCGAGGGCATTTATAAGCCTAGCCCATAGTTTTGTGGCTTACGCCACCCCTTTAGTTTGGAGAAACTATGCCCATTATTTTGCTGTGCCTCTGTCGAGCAGTGACACTGAGGTAACCCCTGGGGTGTATCTGCGATCTCCCATCCATTGGTCAAGATTCCTCTTGAACAAGGCCAGCGAGGTGCTCTGCCTCACATAAACCGGGATTTTGTTCCACAGCATAGGGAGTCTTTGGCTGATGAATCTATCCCTCCAGCACGTCCTATTAATAACCGTGTCGAGGTTTAAGTCTCCCGCCCTTGTGGCTCTGAGGGATCTAGATTTTTTGAGATGAAGCATGTTTATCAAATCTGGGTTTGACATGGCCTTGTATGTCAGGCATAGGTCACCTCTGAGCAAGCGGTAAGCAACTGAATATAACTGGAGTTCTTTCAGTCGGGCAGCATAAGACAGATTTTTGAGACCCTTTATCCTTTTGGTGAGGAACTTTTGTGGCCTCTCCAGCTGCTGCAAGTGTCGGGTCAGATACATTCCGAATGGGGCATTGTACTCGATCATTGGTCTGATGAGTGATGAGTATAGGGAGACTATGACTTCCCTTGATCTAGATGTGAATCCCTTCATGATAAGGTGGGCAATGTAGAAGGTCTTCCTAACTAATTTAGCAATATGAGTGTCGAATGAAAGGCTACTGTCAACCTGGGTTCCCAGGTCCCTAATAACTTCTTCTGTGTTCAGGTGATTGCCACCTATATGGTAGCTAGGGGTAACCTTATTTTTCCCGAAGGGTATGACTATGCATTTCTTGGCATTTAACTTTAGGCCATGGCTCTGGCACCAGTTATCCGTTTCTGTGAGACCCTTCTGAAGGATATCTGTGTTGGATGTGTTTTCAACTACGGCGCCCAGTTTGCAGTCATCTGCAAACTTTGTCAGCCATAACCCTCCAGTGTTTGCTTGTACTTCAGAAAAGTAGATGCCAAACAAGAGTGGGCCCAGGACTGAGCCCTGTGGGACACCACTTGTGACAGGCTTTGAGTCTGACATGGCGCCAGCAACTCTGACCCTGTGGGTTCTGTCACTCAGCCAGTTTGCAACCCATCTTGTAATGTATGGGTTTACATTTAAGTTGATGAGTTTTCAATGATACCCGAGTGAGGTATTGTATCAAAAGCCTTCGCCAGGTCTAGGTAGGCTGTATGGACTGCCTTTCCTCGTCAATGGCCTTGGTGACTGTTTCAAAAGTCAACCAAGTTTAAAAGGCATGATCTGCCTTTGACAAAGCCAAACTGGGTTGGATCCAAAGTCTGCAAGTTCCCTATGTCTTTATTTATGAGATCCATTATGATCCTCTCCATGGCTTTGCAGATAAGGCTTGTCAAGCTAATGGGACGGTAATTTCCAGGGTCGGTGGAGGCACCGCCTTTGTGGAGTGGGACCACAGTCGCTGCGCCACTCCCTGGGTACGTATCCGGAGGTGAGACTAAGATTAAACAGCTGTCCTAACTGTGGGTTTAATTCCTCGTTGAGTTCATGGAGCACACAGCCGGGGACACCATCAGGTCCCATGGATGCTGTGTTCTTTGCCTTGGAGAGAGCAGTTCTCACCTGGGTGTTAGAGATGTTTGGGGGGGCTACAATCATTTGGTATAGATATCTCTCCTTTAGGGGAGAAGTTTGCACTGAACCTGTCAGCCAGTATGTTGGCAATGTCTGTAGGATCAGTAATCTTCACATCATTTTGAACTAATTCTGAGCATATCTGGGAGTTTCCTCCTAGGTTTCTGACATAGCTAAAGAATGCCTTATGGTTGTCTTTAGAGTCCTTAGCTATTTTTTCTCAAAATTAGCTTTGGATGATTTTATGAGAGCTCTTAGCTTTTACTTATAGTGATCAGCGGTGTCTTACCTTTTAAGGATTTTGCTCTATCTTGTAGTAGCTTTCTCCTTTTGTTGTAGAGTTTGTTTATGGCTGGGGTCCACCAGACTGGACGCTTGCCTTTGGTACAAAGAGTCTTTGTTTTGCTTGGGATTGCCTGATCCATGCAGCCTGCAGGTGCTGGTAGAAGGCATTTGTAAGTGATTCAGCGGTTTGAGTAATGTTAACCGCTGGCTCAGGGGCCTTAAAGGAGACCACACTAGTCTTTAGAAGTGTGAAGTCGGCTTTCGAGAAGTTCTTTACTGTGGTCTTTTCATTTCGGTGGAGCGGGATGAGGACCTCCAGCGAGATTAGTTTGTGATCAGATCTCACCAGTGAGGGGTATACTTCCGGCGCTGAACATTGTGCTCCCATGTTCGTGATGATGAGATCAAGTATGTTTTCTCCTCTTGTGGGATGGTGACTAGTTGTTCCATGGCATTTGAGTTTATGAATTCCAGGAACTTTTGGGCTAGAGTGTTTGGGCTTGAGTAGTGTTCCCAGTCTATATTAGGGTAGTTGAAGTCACCTAGTATGATGGTGTTTGGAGATACATTTATCCCCTCCAGTGTTTTCAGGAAGGCCATATGAGGTTCCTGAGTTTGGGAGGGTGGCCTGTAACATGCTACAAATTGCAGAGCAATCTTGCCTATGGTTAATTGCACCTGGATGGTTTCCGATGCATCGTGCAATGCCACCAATCTTGAGGTGTGGGTGTCCTTGATGAATATGGATACCCCTCCTCCTTTCTTGGTATTGTCTGGGTTTTGGGGCCGGAACGCATGATATGAGGTAAAACCTGATAGTGCTGGGGTGCTCTCAGGAGCCTTGAACCAGGTTTCTGTCACAGCACAGACATCGATGTTCTCCATACTGAGAAGGGCCTCGAGTGCATGCATCTTGAGGTTGAGACTTCTGGCATTGAGCAGCATTACCCTTAGTTTTTTTCTTTGTTTTGTTCTAGGGTGGTAGGTTTAGAATTTGAGCCTTGCCTAAAAAGGCACTATGGGGGTGGCAAGAGCCTTTGCCAAAATCCGAATCCCAGGGTGACAAGTGCAAGCCGTCCCTTGCGAAGCAGCGTGGCTTGTCCAGCATGTCATCCCAGGCAGACAGACATTGGATCCCCTTTGAATGACACCAGTGTTTAAGCCAATTGTTAAAGCTGATCATCTTATCTCTGTATTGTGGCATCATTCTTGGTGAAGGTAGGATACTGCTCAAGGTCAGGGTCATACCTGCTTGGGCTACATAATCAGAGAGCTCCTCTATGTCTCTTTTCATGTACTCCAAGGAGGTACATCTCAGGTCGTTAACCCCAGCGTGGACAATGATTGAGTCGCACTTGTAGCTGCTGTTGAGAGACCTGAGTGCATGCGTTATGTGGCGGATTCTAGCACCCGACAGGCAGCTTACTGTGACCTTCTCCTTACTCAGTCTGGTGAGCGGGACGCCAGTGTGTCTGACTATGGAGTCACCAATGACTAGTGTGTCTGGCATTGTGTTTGGCCTTAAGGGCTGTGACTGCTTGACACTCTGACTGTGTGGTCTATGTGTTGCAGGTGTTGTGTTCTGAGGTGGTAGTTGTTTGGGTGTCTGCTTTGGTGGCCTCTGCTGTTTTGGTAGATTTTTGATCAGAGCCTCCGAGTATGTCTTTGTGTGTTTATGTGTATGATTTGAGGTTGTGATGGTATTATGTGAGACTGGGTCTATAGTGTGTGTGGTTACCTTCTCCTCCTGTCTGGTCATGCCAGTCCTATGTTGAGAGAGCTCAGCCTCCAGTTTGGCCATATAGTTGCATCTCTCGCATGTATTTGTGTTTTGTGGGAGGAGGAGAGGGTTGTCTGTGTACATGAGGCAATTGTAACATTGCCTCAATATTCCCAGGTTCACCAGCTGAGCAGGAGAGGACATTAGCAACTGATCCCTTGACATGCTAGAAGGAATAGACAGAAAAACTTAAGAAAAGGTTCTGGGGGATGTGGGTGACCGAGAAATGGGGTTTGCTTTTTTGGGGTACTTTCTATAACAAGAGTGCTGTATCGAGGTGATAAGTACTGTAGGAGCAAGTGCTTTGCTATACAGATAGAGAATAGTCTACTTGGGAGTCAAGTAGAGATAATTTATAGTTGTAGGATACACTAAATAGAACAGTAGTATACTTTGAGGAAGGTAGTTTTTGAAGAGTGGACTTTAGGTAGCCCTAATAGTTTAAATCTGATTAACCGGCGCTGCCCTAGTGTGCAACGGTAGCAGCTCAGCTAAAGCTACGCGTGCTTTATAGCAGGGGGCTGGAAAAAACAGGAAATGACCCAAAATGGCCGACAAATTACTAGTTGCTGCTTCTAACCACTCCTCTGAGGACAAACAAGCAGCTCAGTACTCCCCACTCCCACTGGTGAGTAAAGAAACTACCTCTGGCCACACAAGAAAATGGAGGAACACAGAAACCAAATACAAAGCCCAGGGATCAGCAAAATCTGATCACTGGAACAACTAGCTAGGAAAGTTTAGGAAAGGAGAAATATTTTTTTTTTTTTTTTTTTTTTGCAAACAGACAGAAAAAAATGCAGTAAATGCTTTGTTTTCGACTAAATTGCTATCAAAGGCTGGTACACTTGAGTGTATTAGCCTGTTTGTTACTTTTAAGCAATACTTTAGCCCACAAGTGCAATCAACAATATAAGCTCACAAAAACAGGAAAATAAGGTAATAAAACAGTAATATAGGCACAAACAGTAGTCGAAAAGCTCAAAAGATCAAAAAATGCAAACTAAAAAGTTTAAAAATACTTATGATCAAGAAAGTTGCTTTTTCTGCTCTCTGCTGGCTTAGGAACTCTGCAGGGGACCACGAGGAGCTATGCCTAGTTCTCTAATGCCAGAAAAGCCTGCCAAAGCGTGCTTTATAGCAGGGGGCTGGAAAAAACAGGAAATGACCCAAAATGTCCGACAAATTACTAGTTGCTGCTTCTAACCACTCCTCTGAGGACAAACAAGCAGCTCAGTACTCCCCACTCCCACTGGTGAGTAAAGAAACTACCTCTGGCCACACAAGAAAATGGAGGAACACAGAAACCAAATACAAAGCCCAGGGATCAGCAAAATCTGATCACTGATGCATATAAAAGCCTTGTGATGTCAATCCAGTGACTAATGCAATGATATTGGAGGTTGAAATAATGAATGGTTACGCTGTGTGCAGTACATTAATTGAAAGGTCCAATGAACTGAATGCCACATCTAAAATTCAGTTTGAAGCTTGAAAATGGGAATAGATCAGGAGTCTATGGGTTGGAAGGGATACCTGACTCCTGAGGCAATGTAAAACAAGGATACATGTGGAAAGAAACCTGTGTCTACTGGTAGTAGGGACTGTCAGCTGTGCCAGTAGATGAGAATCTGTTGATGTATCTCCTACAAGATTTGATAGTGGAAGAAAAGTTTTATTTGTTAGAAAATCAATTTTGGGGGCCACAGTAGAAGAGCAACCATGTCTCTCAATGAATCACTGTAGGAGTTGAGGGTGAGGGCAATTGACAAAACCAAACTGCCTTGAGTCAAGAGTTTGTGGGTTGCCTATGCCCTTATCAATTAATTCCATAATGATTCTTTTCATGGCCTTCAGATGTGGCTGGTTAGAATTTCCTATCTATAATTAGGTTATGGGGTTTGGGGGCTTTAGAGGGAAAGGTCTGAATATGAATCATGGCCTTGTTAAGATCTGAGGGTAGACGCATGAGTTGTGAATGGAACATCATGTGTTACACAGTCAGTGGGTAGAGTATTGATAAGATTGGGAGAGAATGAGGGTTAGGAGAGTGAAGCAAGTTTTACGAACAGGGAGTGTAAAGTTATTGGTGCCATGTGGGGTTAGAGGATATATGATGGAACATTTTAGTGGATAGGAGTGTAGGGCTATAACACCTGGCATGGCAGTAGTGGCTGCTGCATTTTTAGGACATCCTGTAGCAGCTGTGATCTACTTAGGTTTAGGAGGAGTGTTGGAATGCTGTTTCTAGCTCTGAAATGGCAGGTAGATCTGGAAGTTTGAGGAAAGGAGGGGTAAAATTTGTATCTTCTAATGTGGGGGGAATTCCAATGACCAGAAAGGACAGGACAATCACCTTAATAAAACACAATTTATTGTAAAAATGTTGAGCGCTTTCTTCCCCACTCCAGGGACTTCCTCAGAACAATGTAAAACACAAACACCCAGCTCTATTTAGGCTCCACCCTAATTGAACAATTGCATTCAATCACTAATTATTAAAAACATCAATTACTTAAAAATGCATTTAAAACAGGTAATGACATTCACAAATTGTGATTTTAAACTAAACATAAAAAAAATTATTAAGAAACAAATTGTTTTTTATAAAAAACATGTTGTTGGCTTTCCAACATTTATTTATTTGTCCCTCATTTACCCCAAAATGTTACGCAACTTTAAAATGTTTGAAATAGTAATCATTTTGTTTATTCCAGGGTAATGAAAAGCATTTGAAAACAGTTGTCATTTCAATTCCATGATGTCTAGATGCACATCTAATATTCTTCCTTGCACATCTTTTTGCAACTGTTGTACCACCATAAATTTAAACTTATGTCCTGCATAGGTGTGTATATGTCTAAGCAATGGACTGGTGATTCTATTATTCCTTATATCCCCTAAATGTTCACCTATCCTAACTTTAAATTTCCTACAAGTTTTCCCGATATAAAATACGGGGCAATCTTGACATTTAGCCATATATGTCACATTAGTGGAGTTACAATTATAATGCCCATATATATGTATTATTCTGCCATTTAACTTATTACCTGTTTCCAAAATAGACGAACAGTAAATGCAATCATTACACTTAAAATTACCCATCGTTCTATTACGTTACATTCTCGACTCTCCTTTCTAATATATTTTTGAAAGATCTATCTTTCCTATAAACTATTTTCGGATTTCTGCCAACCTTCTTTGCAATATTCTCGTCAAACTGTAATATTTCCCAATTGTTTTGAAAAATGTCAGATATTATACTAGCTTCACTATTATATATTATTAAACTCATGCTGATATTGGTTTTATCCATTTTATTCACCATTGATGCTGTCCCCCCGAATATACATTATTTACACATTCCAAAATGGGCTTATACACCCCCATCCCACGCTTATTTTTAACCTCTGCAAATATAGCTGACACCATCTTGTTCGGGTAACCCCTCTGTCTAAACATCTGCAAAATAAATTCCACTTCACATAAAAAAATCTTCATATTGGCTAACCATTCTGGCTGCCTGCACCAATTGACCCTTGACCACAGATTTATTTTGATGGTGCAGGTGCCAGTTACTGTAGTCCAAATATGAGTTAGAGAAGGTAGATTTTCTATAAATGTTAGTTATAAACTTTTTATTGCATGTGTCATTTCGAAGGTCAATATCCAAATAGATGATTTTTACCTTATCATACTCATAAGTGAATTTAAAAAATTAAACTGACTCATTTATATATTTAAAAAATTCTTTGAATCTTTGCTCTGTTCCTCTCCAAATAAGGAACATGTCATCCAATAATCTGTTGTAATGCACTATATCTGTTACAAAATAACTTTTCATTAGGAATTCCTGTTCCCAAAAGGACATGACAAGGTTAGTAAAAATAGGGGCACATGCTGCCCCCATTGCTACACCCTTCATCTGTTTCTAATACTGGCCTTCAAAAAATATATAGTTGGTCTTTAAAACTTCCTCCATCAAAGTGATGAACTTGTTAATCTGATCCTGGTCAAAATGTGTGTCTTAGTTGCTGTTCTAACCAAGATAATCCTATTTCATGAGGTATAATATGAGGAGAATTGACAGTTCATTAAAATAGGTGAGGATTCTGGTTAAGTTGATGAATAAACATATATATATATAAGATAAATGGAGGAACTTAAGCAGAGGAAGATGGAGGTCAGGGCATTGCAGAAGAGAGGATATTGTTGGCTAGGGGTTGGACTGTATTAATAGGGGGCAGAAAAATAGATGGTTTACTGGTTAAAAATACTTTTAAGTGGACATTGGAGGGGTGAGTGATGGGGAGGTAAGTTAAGTGGTAGGGATTTGTGAGGGGGAGAGGTTCTGTTGGTATTATATTATGGTTTAAGAAAGGACAAGGAGGATGATTTTCTATCATGTAAAAAAATGTATTTGTATAAGACAGGATAATTTAGGGTGGAGACTTTAATATGGTGTTGCAGTTAGGTTATTTTGTATGACCATGATTCATAAGAGGTGTCAAAAGGCTTTGAAGCGAAGGAATGGAGAAATTGTTTTTGGTGAACATTTGGAGGGGAACTAGGGGACACTAAAGCAGTTTGCATTTAGGAAGGATGAATGTAAACAGCCAAATAAGCTGAATATAATTTTAGTACATGCAGAGATAGGATGCAAGGTGGAGGAGGAGGGTATATTGAAAAAGTGTACATGGAATTGTGAAGACTAGTAGAGATGGGTGAAGGCTGCCAGCCTAGCCAGATAGAACTGTGTAGATAATTCTATCATTTGTCAATATGAATGTTGAACTTAAAACAATGCAGCAACATTGCCATCTGCTGTAAAGAAAGCTAAGTCAAGCATTTCTTGTTGGTCCTTTGAAATTAAAACTATTTCATCACTGCCTTTGATGTTTTACAAGTCAGCTCCAGTCTGGCTAGATGATGGCTTCCTGCCTATTGTTTTAAGGCTAAAGTTAAGGACCAGAATTTACATGTGGAATGTCCTTTATTGCTCTAAGTGTAAAAGAATGTAAATGCAGTTTCTGTCAGCCTGGGAACACCAGGAAGGTGGAAAAGAGGATGTAATGTTTAGCAGAACAAGAGTTTCAATTTAAACAGCGAGAACAAGAGATTATCAAACATTTTTGTCTGGACTATACACTCATCAGCACTCTACTGGTTGTCTTAAGTAAGTTGTTTTAGAAGTGTGTTTTCTTGTAGAAATAACTAGGACTATAAATATTAGACTACATTTTTTTCTGTGATGTCAGAACTGTACTACTGATTTATTTTAAGTATTTCTGTGTGATCTCTGAACTCTCTTGACTAGCACTGACTGTGTAGTAGAAAGTATTGCCTTGTGGTTTTAATTATTTATTATTACATATTTTATAACCATTTAACTGTGGCTGGTTTTGTGTAGAGATAATTTAAGCTTTCTTAAGAGTACTTGCATGCCTTTGAAAAACTGTACAAAGCCACTCTAATAGCTTTAGCCCTGGGCTACATTATTAAATATTGCACAGTAATAATTGGACACCCTTTTAAGGGCCTTTGGGTAGCTGATAATATTAGCTGGATGGTGGCAGTAATTACTACCATACAGTCTGGGTAAAAGGGGCACAGCTGGAGAACCTGTGCCAGCCTTCCACAGGAATGTCTGTGTGGTTGTATAAAACTTATCTCAAAGTGTGTGTGTCAGCTACTTAGGCAGGGACATGAAGCACTGGTGGGACAGTGAGGGTGCAGGAGATTTTAGCTTGCCCACCTAGGCTGAGATCTGGACCCTTTAGCTGTGCCAGTGGGGAGTCTTATTGGGGACCTAGAGAGCAAGGGAGCGACCAGCCCTGGACTGACTGTGATCTCTGTGTGCTTTTAAGGAAAATTGCACTTTACTGTGTGTATTTGTTATCCTTTCCTCATATATGAAATGCCCTCTCTGGTGTTAGTAGTGAGTATTGAGGCTCGTTGATTGCTGGGCCAGGGCACGGGCGTCACATATTAATTGGTGGCAGTGATTGGGATATCCTCACATATTAATTGGTGGCAGTGGTTGGGATAGCCTCACATATTAATTGTTTGGCAACGGTGGAATATCCACATCACATATTAATTAGTTGGCAAATACTAATTGGCTTGTAGTGGTGTGGGTAGAGTGAATCTTGTAGCTTGTGTACAGTGACCGTTGATGGTGTTTTGTACTCTAAAACAGCCACAGAGTGAATACTCAGAGTTCAGATCACAATTGTTTTATTTCTTTTGTTAGCTTAGTTAGTCAGGGTGAGCAAGCAGCATGTCAGCAGAGGAGTATGGAAAGCTGAGGAGGAGCAAGGAGCCAGCTGGCAGAGATGTGCCAGGCTAGGGGACTGGTGCATGGAAACCTGACTTAGGCAGACCTGATTGCAGCCTTGATTACAGCTGCATCAGAACAGCAACCAGGAGAACAATCAGAATGGCAGTGGAAATATAATTCCCTCGAGAATGGACAGCTCAACCTTTTTGCAGTGGAATTAAAAATCCAGCTGGAGCTAAAGAGACATGAGTTGGAGGCCAGGCATGTGGAATTAGAAGCAAATGAGAGACTGCAATGTTTGCAGGCTGAGGAGAATGAGAAACTGTTACGTCTGCAAGCTGAGAAACAAGAGAGGCAGAGGCAGCATGAGAAGGAGATGCTGACTCTTTGCCAGAGTCATGGAGGTAATGGGTAAGGGGGTAACTGGACCCCAGAAGCATAAAAGGTCAGTACATTTCTTCCACAGTTTAATGAGGGGGGATAATTTTGATAGTTTCATTCATATGTTTGAGAAGGTATGTAAACAGTATGAAGTTGACCAAGGGTTCTATGTACAGTTCCTGACCCCCTTAATCCATGGTAAAGTTGCAACTGCATTAGCTAAAATGTCTGATGTTGCATGTTTTGATTATACTGCTGTAAAAAATAGCTTTTTTAGAACTGTTTAAGCTAACATCTGAAATGTATAAGAAAAAGTTTTGTGAGCATAGATGCAAGGCAGACTAAAGTCTGTGTGAATATGTTGCTGAATGGAGCACTTATTTCCAGAGGTGGGTGATTGGATGTCAGGTCACCACTTTTGAAGTGCTGGCAGACCTTTTGGTGAGGGAACAAGCCCTTAGCACTTTGCCTGAGGACATGAAGATCTGGTTAGCTGATAGGCAATGTGTTGCTTCAGAGAAGTTGGGGAAGAAGGGAGACATATACCTAGCAAGCAGGGCAACCCTTCACAGGAAGGGGACCCCCAGCACTGCTCATGGGGCAAAAGGAACCCATGGTGGGCAGCACAGACTGCCCCCACAGAAACTGCCAGTAGCAGGGGAAGCCACTAGTCCAGGTACACATCCAGGAGCTAGTGTTAAATGTTTTGAATGCAATCAGTAGGGCCATGTGGCATACAGGTTTCCACAGAGGCAAGGTGGGGAACCAAAGGTGAGGGAGCCAGTAAGTGGGAAAGACAAAATGCCAATAGTAGGTTGTCTTGAGACAACAGGGGTACTAACTACCATCCTGCAGATGTCCTGAGAGGGAAGGATTTGGATGAGGCAGTACCATGTACTTATGCAGTTACATGTGGTCAGGCTAGGAGACAAGCATGTGGGTCTGGTAGCCTGGGGAGACCCAGTTGGACTGCATATGTGCAGCCAGGACTGATGAGTTGGTTACTTCAGGGAGGGAGCTATGTTGTAGCAGTGAGACTGAAGGTGGGACACAGCTGCTTGTGGGTACTGATGGTCCCTTGGACAGAGTGACTGCCAAGGTAAAGGTGAGTAGTAGTACCCAGGCTGACAGTGAGGCATGACTGTCAGAGGAAGCCAGACTTCCTGTAGAAGGGGAGCTGGGAAGAGTTACAAGGAGAGAGTTGATACAGACTCAGCTCTCAGACCCTACATTGCAAGGCCTGAGGCAGGTAGCTAGGGAGGCACCTGATTCTCAAGGAAAGGGGGAATCTGTATACTGGGACAAAGGGTTACTATACAGAGATTGGACCCCTGAGGGAGGGCTAGAAGGTGAGGGAGTACAGCAGTTGGTAGTGCCTAGAGCCTACCCTCTGGCACTTTTAGCCATAGCCCATGATATTCCCTTTACAGGTCATATGGGCATAAAAAGGAAAAAGAGGTGCATTATGCAGAACTTCTTTGGCCTGGAATTTCCAGAGATGTAACAGGGTACTGCAGGACCTGTGAGCAGTGCCAAAAGGTAGTGGGTCTATATTAGAAACCCAAAAGCCGAATTACATGAATACGTATTCATCGTCACATAAAGGTCGATGTGCAAAATGAGTGAACAACGTAAATGGTGAAAGGGAGAACGCCGAACGTGATACCAGAAGCAACAGTGCCATACAGATAAGGTAAACCCAACTCAAAAAACTTAAACTAAAACACTTTTCTAAATGTTTTTGCAGGGGGGCAAGCCCCCCTGCACCCCCCACATGGGGGGCTGTGCCCCCACATCCCCCCTACTTAAATATACCAACCCTGAGACAGTACTACAGTGGGGAGAAGGACTTATTTCCTCATCCCCACGATCACCCTGCTGGCCAAGGAAATATGTTTGGCGCTCTCCCTTCACCATTTACATTGTTCACTTTTTTCATACATTGACCTTTATGTGTTGATGTAAACGTATTCACGTAATTCGGCTTTTGTGTTTCTAATATAAACCCAAGGTAGGCAAGGCAGGAGACAAGGTGAGAGCTCCTTTGATGCCTTTGCCTGTGATTGAGAAGCCATTTCAGGGGGTAGCTATGGATATTGTGGGTCCTCTGAGTACCTCAAGTTCCACAGGGAAAAAGTATATCCTAGTGGTAGTGGATTATGTTACACGATACCCTGAGGCAGTGGCTTTGTCCTCCATTGAGGCAGAGAAGGTGGAAAATGCTTTGTTAGAGATTTTCAGCAGGGTGGGTTTCCCAAAAGAAATACTGACTGACAGAGGTGCCAATTTCATGTCAGACCTGCTGGCTTATCTGTGGAAGTATTGTGGGGTGAAGCACATGAACCCCCTACCATCTCCAGACTAATGGTCTTATTGAGAGGTTAAACTCTACAATCAAGTCCATGTTACAGGCATTTGCAGATCAGTTTAAGAGGGAGTGGGACAAATATTTGCCCCATCTGTTGTTTGCTTACAGATAGGTTCCCTAGGAATCCACAGGTTTTTCCCCCTTTGAGTAGCTGTATGGGCATAGGGTGAGGGGATCTCTAGATTTAATTTGAGAAGAGTGGGAAGGTGAGTGCGAGTCTCACAAGGAGTCTGTTGTGGCATAAGTCTTAAACCTCAGGACAAGGCTCAGGGAACTCATGGGCTTGGCTCAGGAGAACCTGTCAGAAGCCCAACAACAGAAAAAAGTGTGGTATGACAGGAATGCTCGAGCTAGAAAGTATGCTGTGGGGCAGCAGGTAATGGTTCTCATTTCTGTCAGACACAACAAGCTGCAAGCAGCTTGGGAGGGACCCTACAAGGTGGTAAGAAAGGAAAGTGATGTTAACTACATGTTGGAACTGCTAGGCAGACGGCAGGGGCACAAATTGTACCATGTTAACATGATGAAACCTTACCATGATAGGGAGGCACTTGTGCTGAGCATTTGCAGTGGATTGCAGGAGGAGTCTGAGGGAGATCTGGGGACTGATCTCCTCGGTGAGGCTTGGGCTGACACCTCAGTGGAAGAGGGAGCAATGCCCCAGCAGCTATCTCCTACTCTGGTTAGGGAAATCCAAACAGTGTTGCAGGAATTTTGGGGACATGTTCACTGGGAAACCAGGGTGCACCCACCTAGTGCAGCACCAGGTGGATACAGGACCACAAAGGGCTATTAGGCAGGCCACTTATATGGTGCCTGAGAGAGTCAGATAGACTCTGACAGAGGATGTACAGGAGATGTTGGAACTAGAGGTGATTCAAGAGTCCAACAGTCCCTGGGCCTCCACAGTGGTGCTGGTGCCAAAGAAGGATGGCAGCACCAGGTTCTGTGTGGACTACAGGAAATTAAATAGTCACACACAGTCAGATGCTTACCCCATGCCTAGGACAGATGAGGCCCTAGAGCAACTGGATGGGGCTAAGTATCTTACAACCATTGATCTTACCAAAGGTTATGGGCAGGTGCCCTTGACTCCCAGTGCTAGAGAGAAGTCAGCCTTTTTGACTCCTTTTGGCTTGTATGCATTCACAAAGATGCCGTTTGGCATGAAGAATGCCCCAGTGACTTTCCAGAGGCTGGTAGATTGTATGCTAACAGGAGCAGGAGGATTTGCCCTTGCTTACCTAGATGATATTGCCATTCCTGGCAGGAGCACCTTCAGCATGTCAGGGAGGTGCTGGGCAGACTACACAGGGCAGAGTTGACCATTAAGCCGAGCAAATGTCAGGTGGGTATGGCAGAGGTCTCCTATCTAGGACATAGAGTGGGGAGTGGTAAGATAAGGCCAGAACCTACCAAAGTGGAAGCCATTCAGGCATGGCCTGCACATGTTACTAATAAGCAGAGGAGGGCATTTTTTGGGACAGCAGGGTACTACAGAAAGTTCTTCCCAAGTTATAGTACCATAGCTGCTCTCCACATAGACCTGACAAGGAAGAACAGGCCAGATAAGGTAGTGTGGACCCCAGCATGTGAGCAAGCATTCCAGAAGCTTAAAGATGCTTTGGGATGATCCCCTGTGTTAGCCAGTCCAGATTACATAAATGAATTTGTTATGCAGGTGGATGCTTCAAACCATGGGGTGGGGGCTGTACTTAGCCATATCTTTTCAGAGGGAGAAGAGCATCCAGTGGTATATCTCAGTCGTAGCCTCCAACCCAACGGGAATGCTATGCAGCTGTAAAGAAGGAATGTCAAGCCATAGTGTGGGCACTGCAGAAACTTCAGCCTTATCTGTATGGAAGAAAATACACTGTTATGACAGATCACAACCCCCTAATATGGTTACATAGAGCCAGCCAGCAAAATGCCAAGTTGCTAAGATGGAGCCTAGGGTTGCAAGCATATGATATGTCAGTGCAGCACTGCAGTGGGAGTAGCAATACCAATGCAGATGGGCTCTCAAGACAGGGAATGGGGTGAGGTACACTCAGATAGACCTGACCCTCTCAAGTGGCATTTCTCAAGGGTCACTTGAAAAACTAGCTTGAGTTCTCCAGGGGAGGAGAAATGTGAAGACTGGTAGAGATGGGTGAAGGCTGCCAGCCTAGCCAGATAGAATTGTGCAGATAATTCAATCATTTGTAAATATGAATGTTGAACTTAAAACAATGTGGCAACATTGCCATCTGCCGTAAAGAAAGCTAAGTCAAGCATTTCTTGTTGGTCCTTCAAAATTAAAATTATTTCATCACTGCCTTTGATGTTTTACAAGTTGGTTCCAGTCTGGCTAGATGAAGGCTTCCTGACTATTGTTTTAACCAAGAGTTAAATTGCTAGATTTAAACATGCAAATGTATTTTTATTGCTCTGTTCCTAAAGAGATTATTAAGCATTTTTGTCTGGTGTATCCACTCATCTGCACTCTGCCTGTTGTCTTAAGTAAGTTATTTTAGAAGTGTGTTTTCTTGTAGAAATAGCTAGGACTATAAAGATTAGATTAAGTGTTTTTCTGTGATGTCAGTACTGTACTACTGATTTATTTTACGTATTTCTGTGTGATCTCTGAACTCTCTTGACTAGCACTGACTGTGTAGTAGAAAGTATTGTCTCGTGGTTTTAATTATTTATTATTAAATATTTTAAAACCTTTTAACTGTGGCTGGTTTTGTGTAGAGATAATTTAAACTCTTAAGAGTACTTGCATACCTTTGGTAAAACTGTACAAAGCCACTCTAGTAGTTTTAGCCCTGGGCTACCCTTACCAATTGAATAATAATATTGCACAGTAATAATTGGACACTCTTTGAAAGGCCTTTGTGTAGCTGATAATATTAGCTGGGTGGTGGCAGTAATTACTGCCGTATAGTCTGGTAAAAGGGGCACAGCTGGAGAACCTGTGCCAGCCTTCCCCAGGAGTGTCTGTGTGGTTGTATAAACTTATCTCAAAGTGTGTGTGTCAGCTACTTGAGCAGGGATATGAAGCACTGGTGGGATAGAGAGGGTGTGGGAGATTTTAGCTTGCCCAGCTAGGCTGAGATCTGGACCCTGTAGTTGTGCCAGTGGGGAGTCTTATTGGGGACTTGGAGAGCAAGGAAGCAACCAGCCACGAACTAACTGTGATCTCTGTGTGCTCTTAAGGGAAATTGCACTTTACTGTGTGCATTTGTTATCCTTTCCTCGTATATGAGATGCCCTCTCTGGTGTCAGTGGTGAGTATTGAGGCTCCTTGATTGCTGGGAGAGGGCACGGGTGTCACAGGAATCATAAGACAGATTGAATGGTGTGGAATTTGGGCCAAGAGGATGAAAGGAGTTGATGGTGGTATGCCAGGAAATGGCCGAAGGGAAGCAAGGAGAGTGGCTGCAGGGTATGGTGGTTTGGGTGAGTGAGAAAGAGGAATAACTAGGAGAAAATAGGTACAAGGGAAAGGGAGCGGGATCGGTTTAAGTTTACTTGGAGAGTGGAAATTATGGGTTGCAGAGGTCAGCTGAATAAAAGGAGGAAGGTGAAGTGTAATGGAAGGAGAAGAGGACTCTGTAGTGGAGGGAAGAAAGGATGGGAACTGAGGTAAGGAAAGATAAAATAAGTTAAATAAAAGTGTTGTTGAAAATACAAAAGGAAACAAGGATAGAAGAGGGAGGTAGGCAGGCTAGTGGTAGGATAAAGGGGTGGTGGGTGGAGTTAGATTTGGGCAGTCAACTATTCAGATAAGAGGGTGGTAGAAGCAAACCTGTTGGCAAAAAAATGAAAGAACAGGGAAGAAAATATGGGTCTTGGGCAGAACAAAACCAATATAAAGAGCATTATAGTGAACTGGGAGTTAAGAGAGAAGTATTTAAGGAGTCTTAAAGGAGTTGTATGGGAGGGCAAAAAGACAGGAAAAGAGGTTGTAGAGTGTTGCAGAAATAAATTAGTCAAAGAGGTTAGATCACTGCTGCAGGGGGGATTTTGGTATAGAGCAATATGAAAGCAAGTAAACCAAAGGACCGGGAAAGCTGTCCAACTGACTTTTACAAAATAGCGAGCGCCATGGTTTGTTCTACATTACAGAAATTATTCAGCTAGGAACAAAGGAGTGGGTGGGCATTAATTTCTATGGTTAATGTGGTTATAGTTGTCTTAGCTAAAAGAAAAGTTGAGCCAGAGGGCCCAGTAAAACTTTATGACAATTTTGCATATATATGGGAGTTATGTTATAATTACTGGTATCAGAAAGCATAGCCATAATACACTTGTTGTATTTCTCATGATACATAAGCATTATGCTCTTGCTTTTATTGGCTGTCATAATTTGAAGTTGTGTGTTATAGGCTAAGCTATTTAAAGCCTGATGTTCAGTATAAGTTAGATTAAATTTATTTCTGAAACTCTTATGGCTGAACAGATGTTTAAAATCTGTGATTCAAGCATCAGAAAATAGACTCAAGTTATTTAGTGAACTTGGACTATAAGTAGAACTCTTTACTTAGGGATTTTTACAAAAAATGAAGGACATGTTACCACTATAACTCTGAAATATCTGATGTTACAAAAATGTAGTTATGTTGATACAGTGTTGCATGACTTATAAACACGAGGTATATATAGAACATCATGTTTATAAAAATTTTAAAAATGATTTTCATAAAACAGGTGTTATTTTTGGAAATTTTTGGAATACCTAAGATTCATAAAGATGCTAATGATCATCCATTTAGACCCATAGTGTCTGCTCATCACAGTAAAACAGAGTTTCTTGCTTTATATTTAGATACTATATTAAATCCCATTATACAACAGTTGCAATTCTATTTACAGGATTCCTGGGTATGCTTGGATCTGTTACATAATTATCAGTTTTCTGGATCTGAGAATAAGATGACCACTATTGTTGCTGTGTCTTATATACCTGCTTCCCATGGGATACTGACATTGATTTTGTGCATTCCTACTTATATAAGTTTACCTCTTTATGTAATAGTAAAATTAACACTGTTTGCATGCTCTTAGAGTTGGTGTTAGCTAACAATTTATTTATGTTTATCAACAGCTGAAGGGTATAGCCATGGATGCAAGAATGGCCTCAGTGTTTGCCAATTTAGTTATGGCCTGGTGGGAGCATGAGTTTTTAGTCTAACATCCTTTGTACCATTTTGTTACATTTTATAGGCACTATACATAGATGATTTATTATTTATTTGGAATGGAAGTTGGAATTAATTTTTGCCTTTTATGACAGCCATTCATGAAAGTACAGATTTTGTTACACTTTATTGTGAGTACAAATGGCAATTCGGTCAATTTTCTTGATTTGGTTATCACTATGAATGTTTCTAACAAAATGTTCCATAGTCAAATATTTAATAAGCCTACTTTTGTTAATAGTTATCTGCATTATTCTAGCATGAACCCCACCTTCATGAAATGGAATGCATTATGAGGAAACTTGTTAGAGTGAGTAGACTTGTAAATATGAATCAAGATTTTTTAGATGAAAGTAATAAGTAATAAAGTTATTCAAATGTTTGAAGGTCGAGGTTATCCTATAAAACAGACTTACTGAAATCCGCAATGAAGTAAACATGAAGAATATTTTTTTCTCCCATTCTATTGAATGGTACAAGACCAAATCTAGAAATACAGACGTTAGTGAATTTAATTGTTCATTTGCTCAACCTATTTGTAAAGATATAATTGACATCAAGAATATCATATCATTCAATTGAATGTATTATTAGGTAATAAAGATTTAGTGAAGGCAGTAGGCACTATCCTAGTTATTCTTATAAGAAAAGTTTTACTTTCTCCAGTTATTTTAACAAAAATATTTTTTTAATGGTTGATGCAAACAAGAGTGGATTACTAGGTACATATAGCTGTCAGTCTTGTAAGATGTGTTGTTATGTGTCAAACACAAATTTCAGTTTTATCCCACATTAGGAAAACTCTGTTTGTTAATGTCAAATACTTGTGCAACTCCAAGGAAGTTGTTTATTTGGCTCACTGTTTTTCTTATTCAGCATATTATGTTAGTAAAACTAATAGAATGTTAACATATATTTATGAACACGTATCAGCCATAAAAAAGAAAAATCTTAATAATGCATTAGCAAAGCACACATTAAATTGTAGTGCTTTTAGAAAGTTTGAATTTTTCATCTTGGATAAATTGTTAAATACAAGTCTCGGGGGGGGTGATTTAAGCACCGTGCTTGAATGCGAAGAAGCTAGTTGGCAAATTAGACTTAAAGCTGATAAATTCCTAGGGTTAAATGAATCCATCAGTATTAAATGTTTTTAAATTGCTTTAAATTTCTTTAAATTTGTTTTGACATTCTTTTAATACATATTAATTATGTTAAAGACTGTTTTGGTACTTATTTGTATGTACTATGACTTTAAGTCTGAAGACTTTTCCTGTCTCTGATTGGAAGATTTAAATTAATTAGTATGATGCTCTTTGTTATATGAGAACCTTGTTTATAAAGTCACATGTTCTGATGAAGTTATATTTGTACTAGAATAAATAACAAAAGCTGTTGCTTACCACACATTGTTTTCCATGGTTATTAGCTGATTTGTCTTAAATGCTCCTGACCAAGCATTTTGACAGAGTTTATTACTTTGTTTTGTACTTAAGTTACTAGGTTTTTGTTTTCTACTATCATAGGTGTTCTTCTGGGATCTATACTTGGATAAGTACTATTTAATATATTCATTAAGGACATGCTCACATCCATGACCAGTGCAAACATAGTTCAGTACACAGAAAGCTCTACCCTCATCTTCTCAGTCAGCTCTCTGAACTATCTGCACCATATTACCCAAACTACTTTTCAACAACCATAACACTGGCTCTCAGATTCACAACTCCTTCTAAATGTCAATAAAACAAAATCATTTTTTTGGCACAGGTGACACTGCTATTACCTCTCAATCTAGTAAATTAATTTAACAAATTAGCCATATCAAACTGCTTGGAAATATCATGGTCAAAATTTACATTTTGGCAAACATATAGTGTACTAAAAAAACACAAAAAACTTGACTTATATAAATTTGAACTGTATATAACTAAACTGGGAATAGGTACAGACACTACTCCTGACAACCTTCCTTTACCCCTCTTCCATATTTACTAATATTCAAAAAATCCATTTACATAAGCTTGAATAAGCCTGTAACAAAATGGCTAAACTTGCAGTCAGTGTATCCAGCAAAACTATCTATTACATAACATCATTTAATATTAGCTTGCTAAAAATGAACTGTCATGGAACATGATAAAATAAATTAACTTCATTAATAAAAAGTATGTTCAACCTAGCCTATAAAGTAAATGCCCAACCTTCACTACTATCATTCTGACATACCTTTCCTCCAGACTCATTAGATCAGAACACATTTAATGTCAGAGATATAATCACATCAAAAATCATTACAGAGATATTCTGTTTTCAGTATATGCAGCTAAACTCTGGAAGTCTATATCTCTTTATCTTAGAAATTAACTCAATCACAATAAATTATTTCTTAAACTAAAGTCTTATATAGAAGCTAACTGGCTCTTCCCTTATACTTGTCTCTCCCTTACCTCAGTTCATGTTTTTCCATCTCCATTATGTTCATATTCAAAAAAATCGATAGATATAGGTTCATAGGTTGGTACTAGGCTATTGACCCTAGGGCCTTTACAGGCCTAGCCATAACAATTCCCTGGCTATTTCTTTCCACACTATTTATATCCCTGGACCCTGTCTAGCAGAGTGACTGACGTGATCCCTGGGGTGAATTTCCTTTCTCCCATCCAATTGTCAAAGTTCCTTTTGAAGAGGGCCAAAGAGGAGCTCTGCTTGACATGTATGGGGCAGTCTATTCCAGTGTCTGGGGAGTCTCTGGGTCAGGAACCTATCCCTCTAGCATGTTTTGTTTATTGTGATGACAAGGTTTAGATCCCTGGACCATGTGCCTCTGAGAGATTAGGGTTTCTTTAAGTGTAACATGTCCAACAGCTTTGGGTTTGACATGGCCTTGTATGTTAAGCAGAGATCACCTCTGAGGAGACAATATGCGACAGAGTATTGCTGGAGTTTTTTAAGGTGTTCAGCATAAGGCATCTGCTTTAGGCCTGTGATTCTTTTAGTGAGGTATTTCTGTGGCCTTTCCAATTGTTGCAGATGTCTTGAGAGGTGGCATTGTATTCTATAATCAGTCTAATGAGGGACGAGTACAGTGGGACAATGACCGCTTTTTTTCTGGATGAAAAGCCCTTAGTGATGAGGTTTGCCACATAGAAGGATTTCCTGACTGTTGTGGTGATGTGGTTATCGAAGGTGAGACCACTGTCCACCTGTGTCCCTAAGTCTCTTATCACACTTTTGGTGTTTAATGTACTGCCACCTATGTGGTAATTCACGGGTACATATTTTTTCCCAATGGGGATAACTATACATTTCTTGGCATTGAGCTTGAGCCCATGGCTCTGGCACCAAGCATCTGTTTCTGTAAGGCCCTTTTGTAGAGTATCCACATCATTTGGGGATTCAATAATGGCTCCTAGTTTGTAGTCATCTGCAAACTTTGTTAGCCAGAGTCCCTTAGTGTTGGCCTGTACTTCAGAGAAGTAGATGCCAAACAAGAGCAGTCCCAGGACTGAACCCTGAGGTACTCCACTTGTCACTTGTCTGGAGCTGGATTTGGAGTCAGCTACTTTTACAGTGTGTGTTCTGTCAGTAAGCCAGTTGGCAACCCATCGAGTGATGTAGGGATTAATGCCCAGCATAGTAAGGTTATCTATGATTTCAGAGTGGGGGATGGTGTCAAAGGCCTTGGTGAGGTCCAGATAGGCTGAGGAAACTGTCTTACCCTCGTCCATGGCTCTGGAGACTGATTCAAAGAAGTCAATCCAGTTCAGAAGACAAGATCAGCCCATCACAAACCCAAACTGGGTGGGGTTCAGTGTTTGAACGTTGCCAATGTCTTTGTTTACAAGTTTCATGATAATACATTCAATGGCCTTGCAGATCAGGCTCATCAGACTGATGGGGCGGTAGTTCCCAGGATCCAAGGTAGATCCCCCATTGTGGAGTGGGATAACTGTAGCTGTGCACCACTGAGTGGGCATGAAGCTTGACGTGAGGGTATGATTAAACATGACACTTAGGTGAGGCGCCAGTTCATTTTGTAGTTCATGTAGTACACAGCCCGGTATGTCATCTGGTCCCATGGATGCTGTATTCTTAGCTTTGGAGAGTGCATTTTTTACCTGTGTGGCCATTATTACTTGAATTTGGCAATCTTCCAGTAATGAGATGGGCATTTAGAGGGTGAGAGGGGGTGAAGTTGGCACTGAATTGATCTGCCAGGATATTGGCAATATCCTTGGGATCAGTATAATTAATGCCATTCTGTTGTAGCTCAGAGCAGATCTGAGCATTGCCATTTAGATTCTTGATATAGTTATAGAATGCCTTGTGGTTGTCTTTGGAATCTTTGGCAATTTTAATTTTGTAACTAGCTTTGGAGGATTTTATGAGAGATCTCAGCTTCTTACTGAAGTTGGTAAGCGAGTTTTTTGCATCCTGGGATTTTCTTCTTTTCTGCAACAGTTTCTTCCTTTTGTTGTAAAGTTTGTTTATGGCAGGGGATCAACAGATTGGCTTCCTTTTTTGAAAGAGAGCATCTTGGTTCTATTTGGGATGGCATGATTCATGCATGAGTGGATGTGCTCATACAGTACCTTAGTGTTGGACTCAGCAGTTGAACTTTCAGTTCCTATCTGCATGGGTGTCATGAAGTTTGTCACTTCCAACTTGAGTATCATGAAGTTGGCTTTGGAGAAGTTTTTTATGGAGGTTTTCTTACTGGGGGTGGAATCAAATGCTTGTAAGCATTCAAATAAACAGCAAACAGAACTAAAGCAAGAGAACGCTAGTCCCCTGTGTGTCTTGACATGCCAAACTGGTCTCAAAAGGAACAAAAATCAAACTGAATTATAAAATAATAAAATTTATTATTAAAAGAGTTAAGCGCTTTCACTCACTGTACTGCGAGTTTCTTCCATTACAATGTAGCAGTCTCTTGCTTTAGTTCCGTTTACTGGGGGGTGGGGTGGGATGTGGATGTTAAGGGTGATTAGCTTATGGTCTGACCTGACCAACAAGGGGGTGACCATAGGTGTGGAGTATCGATTTCCAATGTTGGTAATGACCAGATCTAGGATATTGGAACCCCTGGTGGGACTATGGATTAGTTAATCCAGGGCATTGGAATTTATGAATTCCAAGAACCATTGTACAAAGGTGTTGGTACATGAGTAGTTTTCCCAGTTCATGGCACGGTAGTTGAAATCACCCAGTATTAGGGTGTTTGGTTGTATCTTAATATTTTCAAGTATGTTTAGAAAGGTGTAGTGAGAATCTTGGGGCATGGTGGGGATTTGTATCAAGCTATAATTTGGTTTGCAGTCTTACCTAGTGTTAGTTGCACCTGAAGAATTTCAGACACATTGTGTTGGGCAACTAGCCTGGTGGTGTGAATATCTTTGGTGAATATGGACACTCCTCTACCTTTAGTGTTTCAGTCCTGATTTGTTGATGAAAAGTGTGGTAAGAGTTGTAGCCTGGTATTGCAGGGGTGCTCTCTGGAGCCATGAACCAGGTCTCAGTTACTGCACAGATATCGATGTTCTCCATTTTTAGGAGTGCCTCAAGAGAGTACATTTTGAGGTTTAGACTTCTAGCATTGAGTAGCATTACCTTCAGATTTTGAATGCTTGTACCTGTTACAGTGGTGGTTTTGTCCTTTGAACTTTGCCTAAAAAAGGCACTATAGGGGTGGCAAGAGCCTTAGCCAGTAAACTGAATCCCAGGGGCAACAGGTACAGACCATCTCTGGCAAAGCATCATGGTCTGGCGATCATGTCATCCCAGGCAGACAGATACTGGATCCCCTTTAAATGACACCAGAAGCTTAGCCAATTGTTGAAGTCAATAATTTTGTCCTTATATTGTGGTATCATTCTGGGTGAAGGCAGGATGCCACTCAGGGCTAGGGTCATACCTGCCTGGGCCACATAATCCGAGAGCTCTTCCATGTCTCTTTTCATGTAGTCCAGGGAGGTACATCTCAAGTCATTCACTCCAACATGGACAATGACAGAGTCATATTTGTACTTGTTGTGGATTGACATGAGTGCATGCATTATGTGGTGGATCCTGGCACATGCCAGGCAGCTGACTGTAATTTTCTCCTTGTTCATCCTGGTGAGTGAGACATTGCTGTGCCTGACTATAGAGTCCCCTATGACTAAAGTGTTAGGTACATTGTCTTGCCTTAGGGGCTGTTGCTGGGTGGCACACTAGTGTTGTGAGCTATCTGACACTTTGGTTGTGATTGGTGTTTGTTTGCATTTCAGCTTCAGAGGTCCTTGATGCTTGGGCAGGTTACAGTTAAGGGCTTCTGCATATGTGGATTTGGTGCTGCTATTTGTGAGTGTTGGTGGTGTGGGTTTAGAAGGGTTATATATTGCTTGAGGTGTAGTGTGGGTGTTAACCTGCTCCTCTTGACTGTCTAGCACAATCTTGGGAGGAGAGAGCTTTGCTTCCAGTTTGGCTATGTAAGTGCAACTCTCACTGGTTGTAGTGTTGGGTGATATGAGAAGAGGGTTGTCTGTGTACATTAGGCAATTGCTGCATTGCCCCAATATGCCCAGATTCACCAGGTGGACAGGAGAAATCACCAGAAGCTGACCCTTGGACATGCCTTGTTTTGTGCTTTTTTTGTAAAGTACAGGAGCTGTTTTCCCTTACCTTAGCAAGGTACTTTGCAATTATAGGCTGTTTAGTGCCTATGATTAATTTCTCCTTATTAACAAGGAGGGTTGAGAGCTTGTATCAGTTTAAGGCTTCTTAGGGCTTTCCGGCAGGTATTAGATCAAGTGCTAGTCATAGGGATGCTTAAAGGTAAGATGAAAAAAATGGTTTATCCTAAACACTGCAGTGTGCACTAGAGAAGTTAGATGTGAATGAAGGTAACTTAAGTTTTACCTGTCTAAAAAGGTAAGCTTTCATGGAGAGTCACTATTTTTAAAACAGCAAGATAGATTGAAAGGGGGTGGTCACTTTTGTATTCTGGTGCTATGGAAAACATAGGATGGCCAATAAATTTAAATATTTGAAGGGGAGTGATTTCACAGAATGATAATTTTGTGCTTACTCACACAAGCCAGTGAAAGCAGAGAGGAAATGAGATATATGGTCACATTAACATATGAGGCAGGCAACTAGAAAGACAGTAGTATTTAAGAACACAACAGTAAAAGGGTGGTAGGGTAGGGAAAAAAACTTTTGCCTGACTCACAAGAGACATAGATGTGGTCTCTTTTGAAGTTTTAATATGCAGTTAAAAGCAGAATACAAGTAAAACACAAGGTAAAAAAATAAATCACAGTATTCAAAATATAAAAAAGGCAATAAAGTAATACAAAATACAACAAATAAAAAGTAAACTAACCTTTCCATCTCAGCAAAGTGTAACAGAGTCTGTGTGAGCCTTTCTAGTAAAGCTCTGAATTTTTTTATTTTACCCCTTAAATAGAAGTTTTAGTTTCTATCTCCACCCCCTCAGTTCACAAATGATTAACCTTAAGTAACCTATTCTATCTTATGTATGAGTCCTTAATTGATCAGTTCTAATTTCTGCCTGACTCACAAGAGAGAGAGTTGTGGTCTCTTTTGAAGTTTTAATATGCAGTTAAAAGCAGAATACAAGTAAAACACAAGGGAAAAAAAAACAAATCACTGTATTCAAATTATAAAAAGGCAATAAAGTAATACAAAATATAACAAATAAAAGCAAACTAACCTTTCCTTCACAGCAAAGTGTAGCAGAGTCCGGGTGAGCCTTTCTAGTAAAGCTATCTACAACTTTATTTCTCCACTCCTTATTTTTCTTTCCTTCTTCACTATTTATTATCCTGTCTTCCTTCTCCTTCTCCTTCCCCTTTGATACTCCCTCTCATCTGTCCCTATTTTGTGATCAATATGTTTCTGTCCCATATTTTAACTTTTTACCTTAAACCTTATCTCACTCTTCCTTATTCTTTTGTCTCTATATCCCACGTCTTTCTAAACCTGAGACTCTGCTGTATATTTATTGTATATTTATTGAAATCATATGTTGTATTTGTAAATAAATTTATTAATATGGTTTCATTATTGTAGGCACCTACAAATACTACTTATTACTCTTTACTATTTGTTTATAGTCTTAGTCATTCATTTTCATTATTGCAAATATATTCTATATATGATCACTAATTTCTTTTCTTTCCTTGTATGAATTTTTGAAGCTTTTCACTCTCCAGGTCTTCTTTGAAAGTGAGCTTTTGCTCAGTTGGACTATCCCAGCAAACAAACAAGCAAACTAACTAATAAAATAAATAGTTTAAATTGCTTACAAAAATGCCGTACAGTTTAATACAGGGACCAAATCATATGTGTGCTTAATACGTTTCCTTTTGGAGCCCTGAGTTTGATTCTCTCAATCACAATTTGTATTTTGCATGACTCTGAGCAAGTCACCAGATGTTATTTCCTGAGAAAAGAGCCATTAGTGGCTATTGGGCTTATCTAGTTTATATATATATATATATATATATATATATATATATATATATATATTTTTTTTTTTTTTTCTGGATTTTACCCTATTCATAATTTGTATAACATGTACAATTTATTTAAAATTCAGAAAAAAGAACAAGTAAATGAAGCATCCTTTTAGGGTCTACCCTGACTTAATTGTGTAGGTATCGCTGCAAGACACATGGCTCCATTTTCCAGAACATTTTTTTAATTTCTTTAGTTCTTGGATTGTTTTGATTGAGAAACAGAAAAACAAAAAATATCCAACGTCTCAAAAACAAAAAAAAAAGTCTTCATCAGCATATCCTCCTGGAATCTCAACTCCAGTGCCACAGATACCTCCCATATATAAGGAAGGAACACAACTGGTTCAGCCATTCATCTTGGAGGTGAATAACAGGTAGGTCTGTGAAAGTCCATTGGAAAGTGAGGTAACCCATAATACCCCACCTTCCTATAGAAGAACTACAAGTGATCTCAAAGTATACCTACTCCTGAAGATTCAACAGGAAAAAAGAATCAAATCAGTTTCAGACATAGAGATAAGTGATTAGTCAATCTTATTCACACATGGAAAAATGCAGCAAACTCATACTTGCATGAGTCTTTAAGAACTTAGGTTCTGCTTAGGACCAATAACTCACCATATAAGAAGTTACCTCACAGACTTTTCTTTTTGTGTTTTCTTATTAGGTAACAAGGAAATACAAACCCACCCCTGAACAAATGTAGCCTGGCTTTCACAGTTGGGGGTCCCAAGAATGGTTAGCAGTAATGAGGGACTCCAGTGCCGTCTTGTCATACATATTGCTGTAGCATTTTATTGACTATATTCAGAGCAATCGTAACATGATGACCTTTATGCCCAGCTTCCTTGCCAGTGATGCAGCTTTAAGTTTTTGTTAGCTTTTTCAAGGGAAATGCATCAGAGGATGTGAGTCAGTGTTGCTCGTAGGAAACATTTAAGAAGTTCAAGGTTTTCTACTAATCATCCTCACAAGGGAAACACATATTCATCACTTGAGAACCATAAGTGCTACTAAAAGTGTGAAAGGCAACCTATTCAGCACAATCTAATATATACAGAGGCATTAATCATTTGATTGTCAGTCATAAATTGGATTTAATAAGTCCCAGTAAACACAGTAAATATTTACTTTTGTAATTTTTGTAAACAGCTTACAATGCCTCAGTAACCACTCAAGCTACAATCATACTAGCAGCAGCTATGAGCTTTCATACAGTATGAGACTAAACATTTCTGCCCATATTGCTTGTTTGTTCAAATACTTAGAGAAATATGAAAATAATTTCAATATAAATAAATAGTATATAAACAACATTAAAATCTTTTTAAATGCACTAGACAGATGTCTGTGTTTCACTTCATGTAAGCCACAAGATGAAATATTTCAATAGGTTGCATATAGTATTGTTCAGGAATCATTAACATAAATATGAAAGGAGAATATTAGGCACCCAGAGACATCGCTAGGATGATCCTAGAGAAGCGCCTGTAGACTTCATTAGGGTTTAATGAGGTTTTGCATTAAGAAACATCTTTCACTTGATTTGTTTTGTATAACACTTAGTTTCCTAAAGAGAAAAGTCATTAAGGTGAATATTAACACAAGTTTAACCTTTTAGATTTTTTTCAGAACATTACTCCCTTATGAAATTCTTTGAACAAAACTAAAATATACAGAAAAAAGTTTGAAAAAAATGTTTTTTTTTTTAATATTTCTTGCTCTGGCATCTCTGAATGCATTCAGCATTGTTTTAATAAATGTACCAGAAGTGACCTGTAATTTTGCCTGTTAACCTTGTACTAGGTTTAGGAGCACTGTGGGAGATCAAGTCCCAGGTGCTCAAGAGCCTCTGTATCAAATCAAGGGACTCAGATGCCTTGTAGCTCAGTAAGGCTTCTGCTCATGCTTGAATATGAATAGGAGTTTGGGCAAGCAGCTGTGGGGAGGGATTCAGGCTTAGGATGCAGGAGGAGATAGGTTTAGGAGTAGGAGGCAAGTTTTAAATTTAGGGAGCAGGAAGGGGGTTTTATGTTTAGGAAGTAGGATGAGAGTTTTAGGCTTAGTCATTGGAGATTTAGGTTAGAAGCGGGTTTGGAGTTTTAAGTTTAGAGAGTGATTGACAGCTTTACCATTATGGAGGCTGCGTATAGATTTAAGGTAAGGGAGAGAGGGCTCAGGCTCGGGCTGGGAACTGGGTGGATGTTTTAACGTTAGATTTCATGTTAGGGTAGGATTATACAGTTGTATATGGGTAGGTGTGGGGATGGCTATGTATAAGTGGGATATTGGGCTAGAGGGAGTTTGAGCACTAACTTTTTTTGAATAAGTGGCAGTGAATAGGTGTGTTATGATCTAACATGTTAGCAGCTATAGTAGATCTGCAAAGTTTCCCTTAAACATTTCTTAATTTGGTGTAGAACAGTATTCCACTAAGTTAGTCATTGAAACTCCATGAGCAGAAATTTAAAGTAATACAGAACTGCCTGCAGTAGTCAGTCAACAAGAAAACTCCCTAGTCAGCTTTTAGGATGCTGCTGCTAGATACATTCAAACTGTACAATCTGTTGTTTTTCTTCCCTGAAATTCTTTGATATATACAATAAAGTTAAAAAATAAAAAAGAACAAGAAAACAGTTTTTTGTCCAGTGCATTAAATTCCAGTATGTGAGACAGATCGTCACATTAAATAAAAGAAGCAAGAAAAATACAGATACAACATCCAGTCGTGAACAAAATCAAATAAGAAAAAAAAAGTAATCTGATTTAGCATGCTTTCTTAACTAATCCATCTGTTAAGCAATTTACTAATGCATTGACCCTCAGTGTTCAACCTGTACACATTTGGAAACTGTCTTGAATTAAGAAGAATTCTTGGGAGCTTTATCAGAGTAGCAATGAATGTGCAAGCACAGTATGAAACCCATTAGTGACACTAAAAGGCCAGCACAAAGCAGAAAGACAACCTGTTTGTTGCTCTGTTGGTGTCTTGTTTCACATTTAAATCAGTGTTTCAAACAGCAGGACTGCAGCTACATTTTATAAGGAAGCAAGGGTAAAGGAAGTGGCAAGATGCAAAGGGATCAAGACATAACAATGACAGGGACACTTGAAGAGGGTGTGTACTCTTGCCCTTCATAAAGGAATATCGTCTAGCTTCCTGTGGAGGGTAAAATGTATTATGAGCCATGGCTGTGCTCTACAGATGCAGCAACAGTTTAAAAGACTTAGACTAACAAATGCTTAAAAGGTCAGCCTTCTCCCTAGTTACAACAGAAATAGCATTCTATACTAGCAGTCTAGAATTCATGTCCATGTAAGTATATAACTGCTCATGCTATCCTTCTGTCCATCCTTAACTCATAAGCCATCTGTAAGATACTTCCACCTCTTCTAAATGGTTTGACACTGATTAAAAGGCACACGCATCCATTTGGGCAAAGGAACACACACAAAACATATCCTTCAGGCTTTGACTCTTTTGTTATATGATAACTTATCTGACTATAACTTTAGTCTGTAAAATAGTACAGTACCTCCATGAAATCTATAGCTCCGTGCATGCTTCACATATGTCAAATTTATCTATATGCCTTAAAAACATTGTTGTAAACAATGCTTGAGAGTTAGGTAATGAGTATAAATGGTAAATATTTGAAATGGTTGGAACCTGCTTTAGCATAATACTGAGACTGTATGAGCGAAAAAATAGGCTTTTCTTAGAATATTCCCTTTTCTCCAAGATGTGTTGTTGATCTTATAGTTAGTGTATATAAGTACAGGGGGCTGTTAGGATTGGTCCCCACATTGAGAGGTTTGAGAGAGGTTTATCCCCTGGAAAAAAAAAGAAGTTTTAAAGAGAAGAACAATGTTCAATATTCACTCTGAAGTATTTTCGGTCTTTTTTTTTTCGGCATGTTGGTACTCATGATGCTGACATTTCAATAGGGAGAGAGATTTAACTTTTTCCTGGGTTGTGGTTTAAAAAAGTGCCTTCAGGCAAGTCCTCATAATCAGCTATTAAATATAAACATGTTGAACTAAATTAAAAATACGGATAAGGAGTATAACATATTACAAATACATTGATGGCATTGTCTAATAATGTAATTTAAAAGAAAACAAATTCATCTGGTAAGAACAGGAACACTGGAAATGAGAATTTAGCCCTGCAAAGCACAGATTTGGCTCTGCAGTCTAGACATTTGATATGCTGAAGGACACAAAGGCATCTCAGGAGAAAAAG